>NC_090729.1:152672784-152675284 GCF_036898095.1 Palaemon carinicauda
TAATAACTTACTTCTGTGCGAATGCAGTATGCATCACCAGTACCTTGAGACCCCTAAGGTTGAAAATACCATTCCGACAACGAGATTTCGGTTCTAGAGAACCTTGGAAGCAGAAAGGTTGAGAATATCATTCGGAAATACGAGATTACCGACTTAACGAGATAGTCTCGAAGGTATTTTCACTCGTAAAACCGGAACTTTACTGCTGGTTTCCTGAAATAAAAAAGGAAACGTCGTCTCTTTAAGACTAGAAACTGAAGAAAATTGTATAAGAGGAAGCGACGTGAAAGCGATAACAGGAAGTCTTATCTTCTCTACTTTATCTTTCTTATCATTTTTGAAAGACTAGACAATAGTGTGAGATGTCCTGTCTTATGAGTGCTTTATGAGTCAGTTCTTTTTCGATATCAATTCACGTTTTTCACAAAAAAATATCGAAAGAGATTTTGGATAAGATAGAGTCACTATTTGTCTATGTTATTTAAAGTTAAAGATAAGGTTATATAGTGTCTGATATTACAGTGAGCGTATTATATATGAAATATAATACATTCACAAACAAGTATACGTATTTGAGAGCTATAAAATAATAAATACATCATGAGGTACACACATTAACAAAACAAAACAACCACATTATGATAACTTTTGCTAGACGAAGAGAGCTCTTGATAATCCTAATTTATGGACCTTAGATGTGACCACATAAAATTAATTACATAATTGGTCAAGTGAATGATCTTAGTCACGAAAGGTTAAATGTAATGGAGTGTATTGTTGTTCTCGAAGCTAATTCAGAAATTGCCCGTCGGGATGGGACAAAAATTTCTAAATCTAATGGTTAGATAGGCTGTTACCTCTCTCTCTCTCTCTCTCTCTCTCTCTCTCTCTCTCTCTCTCTCTCTCTCTCTCTCTCTCTCTCTCTCTCTCTCTTAATAATATAGTATTTTTCTTAATATGAGCATAACCAACTGGGAACCTTTATGATTATTATTACTTGTTCTGACCATCGCTACCGCAGTCCAAGCTACTACCATCATCACCAACAACACTACTGATATCACCAATACCACAATACTTATAAGCTGAGTAGCCGTCGACCTCATGAACTCTAAAACCATCATTATTATTATGAAACTCGACTTGCTGTTCATTAAAGTGGCTGAGATCAAATCCATTAGGTTAGGAGAAATCTCCGGCTGGTGTTTTAATTATGTGAGATCGTAAATTATGAAAATATGCCACAGTCTTTAGAGAATTTCCTTCTAAATTAGAAGATATCGTGATGTTATCAACTGCTTTGCTCACCAAATATACGTAAGAGTGCTTCCTTTTGTGGTTTCAAGTAATCAAACGGGTAGCCTACTTATATATATATATATATATATATATATATATATATATATATATATATATATATATATATATATATATATATATATATATATATATATATATATATATATATATATATATTTATATATATACACACACACACACATATATATATATATATATATATATATATATATATATATATGTATATTTATATATATACACATATATATATACATATATATATATATATATATATATATATATATGTATATATATATATATATATATATATATATATATGCATATATATATATATATATATATATATATATGTATGTATATATATATATTTATAGACTAAAAGAGATGGATATATTATTATTATTATTATTATTATTATTATTATTATTATTATTATTATTATTATTATTATGACTTGTTTAGCTACAACCCTAGTTTGAAAAGCAGGATGCTATTAGCACAAGGGCTCCAACACAGAAAAGTTGCCCAGTGAGGAAAGGGAATGAATAAACTAAAAGAGAAGTGATGATCAATATAAAATATTTAAAAAAAAACAGTAACAACTTTAAAACAGATCTTTCATCTATAAACTATAAAAGCTTCAAAAGAACAAAAGGAGGAGAAATAAGATAGAAAGTGCGCCCGAGTGTACCCTCAAGCACAGAAAAAGACATTAACCTATTAAAGACTTTAGGTAATCAATCACGCAAACAAACAAAAAAGCACACGTTTATATATATGTATATGTATATATATATATATATATATATATATATATATATATATATATATATATATATATATTTGTATGCATGTTTGTCTGTGCGTGTGCATGCACTTACAATGATATGCTCCAAATCTTATCTGTATACGATTTGCATAAAAGCTCTGCAGATCTCTCTATTAATGAAGCTTATCTCATCGTGTAATCTTTTTTATAGTACTCGTTGTATTATCTCTCTCTCTCTCTCTCTCTCTCTCTCTCTCTCTCTCTCTCTCTCTCTCTCTCTCTCTCTCTCATGTGTTGTAGCCTTTAACATCTCTTAGATCTATCCAAATAATTTTTATGCACTGAACACACGATTGAAATATAATCTGTGTGCATGACTGTTTATTTGTTCACACACACACACACACACAC
>NC_090729.1:152685284-152705284 GCF_036898095.1 Palaemon carinicauda
CTGTGGTTGTTTATGCAAAGTAGAGCGCCAATGCTCAGCTGCTCTCAGTAGTCAGCGTCCCTGGGTGTGGGAGTTTTCGAGTTCATCGCATGTAATGTAGACAATTACCCACCGAGTAGTCTTCAACCTTGTGCTTTAACAAGGGTGGTTTAGTTATTTCTAACATTGAAGCCAAAATGTTTTTCTTTTTGTCAGGAATGATACATGCATACACATTATATATATATATATATATATATATATCTATCAATCTATCTATCTATCTATATATATATATATATATATATAATCAGCCGTTTATAGTCCACTGCAGGACAAAGGCTTCAGGCATGCCTTTCCACTTACGTCTGTTTATGGTCTTTCTGTGCCAGTCCACTCCTGCAAACTTTCTTAGTTCGTCAATCTATCGTCTTCTCTTCTTCCCCCTGTTTCTCTTGCAATCCTAATGCCCATTTAGTATAAATGTATACACACACACTCCCACATATATGTATATATATATATATATATATATATTATATAATATATATATAGATGTATATATACAGGTATATACATATGTATATATATATATATATATATATATATTATCATATTTACCATTTCTATCTTCCCTGGTGTAACTTAAAAGTGTAGCCAGGTAACCAGGTAAAGTAGATGGGCTAGATAATGCTGACTGTAAGGTGAGGTTGGGTGTAGGCAATACTGTGACAATGGTCACAGTAATGGATTTAGAACTGAAAAGAACTCGAGAGAGAGAGAGAGAGAGAGAGAGAGAGAGAGAGAGAGAGAGAGAGCAAACCTATCCCTCTTCGTTGTCCACCTCAAGTTCGTTCTTCGCTGAATGGAAATTTCTTTGATATTTGCCTGCATTGTTTTAACATAGATAAATTAGGCTATATTGATGAATTCTCTTGGTATGCGTATTATTGAACATTTCCAGCCTTTTATGCAATTTTTATATATACAGCAATTTGCTACTCTTTTTGTGCTTTTCTCTTTATTGTTGTTACTTTTAATGCAGTTGTCTGAGTTTTTTTTTATGTTTAGCATCATCAGTATTATTTTTAAGTGATAGTTGTTGACCAAAATCTATGGGAGCTTAGCTTTTTATTCATAACAGTCTCTCTCTCTCTCTCTCTCTCTCTCTCTCTCTCTCTCAGTCAGGGGTAACCCAAGCCTTGTATCACGTGAGCATTAGGATCAGATTACCTTGCCCGAGTTCCGCTTTACACTACCTTTAAGAACATCAGCTTACGAGACATTGTCCCGAAAGGTGAATGAGATGTGCGGGAGACGTAAAAGAGACAGCGAGAGGTGTTTGAATGGCTCATAATAGAATTAAGGAAGCGTTGAGAAAATTATATTCTCCGGATGCTTGCGGAAGAGAGGAAAGATGGTTAAGATGGAAGTAGGAGTTATTCCGGGGTTGTATAATGTAATTATAGTTTGTATGAGTATATATATATATATATATATATGTGTATATATATATAATATATATATATTAGACAGCCAATGGCTTTTTCTTTTATAGGGGAGGACTGTATCCTGATTAAATCATAATGAGGATAAGTAAGTCATTAACCACATATACAGAGAGAGAGAGAGAGAGAGAGAGAGAGAGAGAGAGAGAAAGGAGGGAAAATACCCTGAGAAAATGTAACAAGCAGAGAAATGTCAAATAAACCCACCATTCCGTGATACGGATCAGCAATCCATGATCATGGCCAGGTCACACGGGAGGTCAGCTCTTAACGACTTTACGATAGAGCAGTAACCTCGCCGACCCCTCTTAAATGATACTCAGACCCTGACCTTACTTCCCCCCGGGGCGGTCTTTTCTCCCCGTTGTCTTGAAACGTGAAATGATCAGATAACCGTAATAACAGCGAGGTCTTATTTTCGTTTCGCCCCTTCTTCTCGGCTTATTTGCTTATTTGTTTCCAGTGTTGTGCTCCTTGTTTCACTTTAGTTTCTCGTATTATTTACTTCTTTTTTATAATTGCTCTAGTGTGTGTGTGTAACCGTAGTATATGCTGTCATACACACGAACGAAAACAGGTATTTATTATTATTATTATTATTATTATTATTACCAATACTTGCTAAGCTACAAACCTAATTGGAAAAGCAGAATGCTATAAGCCCGAGGGTTCCAACAGGGAAAATAGCCCAGTGAGGAAAGGAAATAAGGAAACAACAAGAAAAGTAATTAACAATTAATATAAAATATTTTTAGAATAGTAACAACATTAAAATAGATATTTCATAAATAAACTATAAAAACTTAAAACTTGAAAAAGAAAAAAACCAAGAGGAAGAGAAATAAGATAGAATAGTATTCCCGAATGTATTGTGAAGAGCCAAGAGTAGGTTGTGAGCCAAAGACGAGATGAATGCAACAGAGTACTTTATTATAAACACATCGAGTATATATACACACTAGGTCCCGGCAAGAAGGTCACAAAATACAAACATGCTATTTCTTGTCCAACCGGCAACCGATTCTGTTAACAGTTAACAATGAAGTAATCAGACAGGTTGATACAAGCTGCTGTCAGTGCGAGGGGAGAGCGAAAATACAAAGGATGATATATACAATAAAGAGAAATGTCGTTACTATGTACGATCGTGTGATACACGGGTAGTACAGTACCCTCAAGCAAGAGAACTCTTCCCCAAAACAGTAAAAGACCATGGGACAGAGGCTATGGCACTATCCAACACCAGAGAACAATGGGTTGATTTTGGAGTGTCCTTCTCCTAGAAGAAATTCTTACCATAGCTAAAGAGTCTTTTCTATCCTTACCAAGAGGAAAGTAGCCACTGAACAATTGTTTGGTAATATCAATGTTGTCAGGTGTGTGAGGACAGAGGATAATATGTGAAGAATAGGCCAGACTATTCGGTTTATGTGTAGGCAAACGGAAAATGAGCCGTAACCAAAGAGAAGGATCCAATGTAGTACTGTCTGGCCAGGCAAAGGACTCAATAACTCTCTGTCGGTAGTACCCTTTCGGGTGGCTGGTGCCCTGGCCAACCTAATATCTCACGGATTGGGCTGGATTTATAATTATGGGACTTAAACCTAGCACTGGGGCCTTGGAGGCCATTCAGCACGCGTGTGCAACCTCACAATTACACTATTAAGTACAGTAAAAGTTATAAGAGGTTAAACAGCAGATGGAATAGGGGAATCGTGAAAGGAGGTATAGCAGAAATCTTGGGGCCGAAAGGACGCTGCAAGGACTTCTAAGTAAAATCTATGGTGCACCATTTGAGGTAGCACTGTACACGGTTTTTGTCTATGAAATTATCTCTCTCTCTCTCTCTCTCTCTCTCTCTCTCTCTCTCTCTCTCTCTCAATTCCACTGCATTGGTAACTTTCTCATGAGTAACTTTTTCTATACCCATTTCGTTTTTGCCCTCACTTTGTTTCCGGTATTTGGTTTATGGCTGTTGCTGGTAGACCACGGCTTGTTTTTTTTTTTTTTCTTTTTTTTTTTAGGGGATTGCGTTGACCTTAATTCCTGAATTGCTATGTAAAAGGAAGGTGTTGATACAGTTATATAGTAATCATTGTTTGATCTTAGGAAATAGAGTCTAACGTGTGCGCCATTGAATATATATGGAGAGCCCAGTTATTCGTATAATTATAATGATGGGTCCTAGATTATGGGAAGAAAATATGCTGAATTAGAAATATTAAGAACAGCAATTAGAAAAAATCTCAAACGTTAGAGCATGAAAAGGCCAAACGCTGTAAAATGGGGGTTTAAAGCTAAAAAATAAACTTACATAAATAATGTTATAATAACGATGTACCTTTTAAAGTCCAGTTCTCAGAGATTTCGTAAGTTATTAACTGCAACAGTGATTAACTTCAGTACAAGTTTGACCCCGTTGAAAGTGTACACTGAGCAGCTGTCGTAAATGAGAAAATAAGTCCCGTGTGTGAAAAAATCCAAAGGTAACAATGTTGTATTCCATTCCCAGTAGCTTATACAAATGGATTTGCCAGTCCTAACAAATCCCCCAAAATCCTTCCGGCTAAAATGGCCTCTGTGGGATCCCCTACAAAATACACAAGGTTAAAGTCTCAAACCCGCATCCTTCTAGCTTGATTTTTCTTTTTGCGGCTGTTAAGAGTGGAAGCCTAGTGGGCTGTAAACCTTATTGGTTTTTAGCCCTCCAGGCCTCTAAAATGTAAGTGTTTAGCCAACTTCCGGCAATCCCAGTGGAGGTAAGTCGCATCAAGAAGCGGATGTGAAATAACGAATGTGAGGATTGTCCGTGTTGTGGCTACCCAGGAGCGTTCTTCAGAAGCTTCTCTGATGAGCATTTAGTTTTAAATTGCAGATTACGCGTTCAGTCAACTTAGTTGACGGAATTTCATATGCAGAAATATACAAAATGGTAGGAGCAATAGGTAAAGACTTATAGAATAAACTACTTGGTATAGAATTGATTAATACACTGCATCCAAAGTAAAATCAACTGTCTTTTATCTCTTGATTTCCTATATCAGGATCGTATTCAAGAATCTAGTCAATGAGATAAAGTAATTTTTTCAATGCTTTCTCATAAAATCGTGTAGATTTTAGAACATATTCTAAATGTACAACGCAAGTTTCATCTTCCCGGGAGAGGTCAGTCATACTTTCGAGTTCAATAACTTATTCAACTGGGGTTTTCCCTATTTTAATTATATTCGTACATCATAAATAAAGATTTTGTTTGATAGATGTTTGTATAAGTATATAACATGGCTTTCATATGTATAAGGGTCTGATTGTGGTCTGATGATATATTTTGGAAAAAAATAGATACCAGTTTGTTTGTTATCAGCATTTAAACATTTGATGAAGTAAAATTATTGTCAATTAGAGGTAGATTTATGTTTCTGTGAGAGTATTAGAAGCATGGTAAGGTACCAAAGCAACATGGTTACTCAAAAATCGAAGAAATATTATGCCTTCGTGCACTAAGTTATTAGCAAATACTGAAACATTATTACTTTTTCAATTGTACGAAGAAGAATTAATGAAAACATCTTGATCGTAAAGATGAATATCAGATCTTCAGTACAAGAAAAAATGGCTGGTGTAAGTTGAGAAGAAAGACTCGTTTTTTAATACAAAGAAACGTTTTATTCATTGAATTTCATAGCGAAAAGAAATAATTTCCCGAAAGAAGACGTCACTGCTGTTGCGAAATAAGTCAAAAATTATTATTATTATTATTATTATTATTATTGTTATTATTATTATTATTATTATTATTATTAACAGTGTATACGCGACCTGTTAAAAGGACGATTGAATATTTAGATAGGTATCCAAACACACAGATTCAACCCTTCCCACTCCCTCCTCCTTGCCTAACTACAACCCGGCGTTTCGGCAATTTGTGGGAGATTGTGGTTTCCTAGTGTACATCTCGGGGTAACCCCCTCTCACAAGGGTATGACTACTCGGTCTCTCCCCCTTCCTGAGGGACGGGGAGAGACAGAGTAGTCGTACGTTTGGAAGTGGCACTCAGCGTGACAGGAAAGAAATATATTTGTATATACTGTATAGTCAGACACTTGATCTTTATTATTATTATTATTATTATTATTATTATTATTATTTAATTGCTGTTGTTATTCATACATTAAGAGCTGGCAATTTTTAATAGAAATTCCAGTCTATCTGTAGTTTTGCCGGAAATTTAAAACTTGAAATACATACCAATTATGATGAATGACAAGATATCTTGAAAATACATTCACTGGCCTACACTACTTTCGTGTGTTAAAGTTATTCAGGTCGAAATTGAGATTAATATAATGAGAAAATTAGAATTAAAGAGTAGTTGCTTTTTAATGTTTTTTGTTAATATTTAGATTTATCCAAAAAGCTAAGCCTTTTAACTCATTTTGCTTGTGATTAAATGAGAAATACCATCTGTATTTTGATTTTTTATTTCATTTACTAAAACTCCAAAATCAGAAGCTGATGCTCTCTCTCTCTCTCTCTCTCTCTCTCTCTCTCTCTCTCTCTCTCTCTCTCTCTGAGAAATACCACCACTATTTGGTTTTCTATTTCTTTTATTAAAACTCCAAAATCAGAAATTGATGCTCTCTCTCTCTCTCTCTCTCTCTCTCTCTCTCTCTCTCTCTCTCTCTCTCTCTCTCTCTCTCTCTCTCTCTGAGAAATACCACCACTATTTGGTTTTCTATTTCTTTTATTAAAACTCCAAAATCAGAAATTGACGCTCTCTCTCTCTCTCTCTCTCTCTCTCTCTCTCTCTCTCTCTCTCTCTCTCTCTGAGAAATACCACCACTATTTGGTTTTCTATTTCTTTTATTAAAACTCCAAAATCAGAAATTGACGTTCTCTCTCTCTCTCTCTCTCTCTCTCTCTCTCTCTCTCTCTCTCTCTCTCTCTCTCTCTCTCTCGATATTCTAACTGCAAAATCGTGACTACAAAACCTCTTTCTCTCTCTCTTTTAGTGGTTCGTAACGGTATCACATCAACACACTTATAATGGAAATCACGTCGGAAAAAAATCACGAACGAGCCGTTGCCTCTGTTAATTGCTCCCAATGTCAATATAAGTTTCCACGTGTCAGCCAATCACACGACTGCGTTCCGAGGCATTAAGTGATTGATATAATTGATAGCATGATGAGAGAGAAAGAGAAAGGCAGAGCAATCTTCCTTTCTTTTCTATTCTCAATAATGAGATACAGATTGGTTATTCAATCGCATATTTTTCTTAGTTTTAAGTTGGGATATTAAAAATAACTGGACTAATATTGTTACTATTTTTTTTTCTTTATTTAGAAAGGCAAGTCTTCTTCAAATGCTACGCATCATCTCCAATTTCCAAAGGGTTCTTATCTCATGTAAGCTATGATCTCTCTCTCTCTCTCTCTCTCTCTCTCTCTCTCTCTCTCTCTCTCTCTCTATTTAGAAAAGCAAGTCTTCTTCAAATGCTACATATTTCCAAATTGCAAAGGGGCTCTCTCTCTCTCTCTCTCTCTCTCTCTCTCTCTCTCTCTCTCTCTCTCTCTCTTTCTTAGAGAAGCAAGTCTTCTTCTAGTGCTACACATCATCTTCAAATTCTAAAAGGATCCTGTCTTATGTAAGCCATAATGTATCTCTCTCTCTCTCTCTCTCTCTCTCTTTGAACATACACATTGAATGGGGTTAACTCTAGTTGCTAGATTAAACAGGAACTACCGGAAGTGTTCTCTCCTCACGTACAGACCACATGGGCAGGGAAAGTTACGGTTTCGATCAGTTTTTTATGATAATTTTTCATGTACTGTACTAACTTTCATTACGTGCAGTTTAAATAGATCTTTTCACTTTATTTCAATATTTCAATACTCATGATATATGGAAATCTTTCGTTTGAAAAGTAATAAGTTTCCTATTTCCCTTTCTGTTTCTTATTTTTCCAATGAGGATGGATAAGGGTAAAGATGCCAGTTCTGTGTAGTCCAGTCATCATTATCATCACCATCATCATCGCAATACTAACTTCAGTAACTACAACAGTAACAGTGCTGATAGGTCTATTGCCATCGTTTTATTTACTATTCAGTGTCTGTTAAAGATTCTATTACATTTTAATATTTGATGGTACCCGATTTCAGTCTAAATCATTGGCAATGGTGCTTATCGTAAGGATAAGAAACCAAGATTATTCCTGTTTGTATGTTAGTGTATGCATAATACAAAACGTGTCGGATGAATACCCCCCCTCTCTCTCTCCCTCTCTCTCTCTCTCTCTCTCTCTCTCTCTCTCTCTCTCTCTTTAAAAAAAGAAGCAGCATCGCTGCAAATTGGACCAATTTAACAGGAGTAAAATGTGTTATTAACAATTATCTTCGTGAGGGCTGGTAGTCTTGTTTGACTATAGCAGACTTCAAATATTGGCACCACTTCAGTTTAGGAGGATTTGTTTATATTAGAAATTGTAACGTACGTATTAGTCGCACCCTTCTCCTGAATAATTATCATTCTAACCCTCTCCTAGAATGTCACCATTCCTATTCAGGAGCTTCTTTATTTAATCAACAACCAAAACTAGAAGGTTGGTAACACTGTTTAAAAAGACGTTGATTAAAACGTTTCTTCCCGACACTTATCAGCACCCGGATGGAGAGTAATGTTAACTCCTTAGAGCTGGATAGGGTATTTTGCATAGATTTAGTAACAAAATCTGTCAGACATAACGTTCGCCTAAACTTCGTTAACGTAAGATGAAAACGTATAAGAACAGAGGATCTTAACAGTTGGTACCACTGCAACAAACAAAACTCGGAAGGTAGACAGATGGCAGCAGTGTAGCAAACCCTAACATGAAGCGTTGCACATTATAGGCAGTTCTGTGTACTCATTAGCAAGGTTTTTTTTAATAATATCATGTAGTCATTAAACCATATTGTGAAAGATGAAAGTACTGTAGTAAGGCGTAATTTTGTCAGTGCTCTCTCTCTCTCTCTCTCTCTCTCTCTCTCTCTCTCTCTCTCTCTCTCTCTCTTTCTATATATATATATATATATATATATATATATATATATATATATATGTGTGTGTGTGTGTGTGTGTGTGTGTGAGTATGTGTATGTATTACATATGAGAGAGAGAGAGAGAGAGAGAGAGAGAGAGAGAGAGAGAGAGAGAGAGAGAGAGAGAGAGATAATTGGTAAGTCGCATAGTTTTTATTCTTTTAAGAAGGAAGCAAAACAGATTTTCTCTTTCATCGGTCTCTATTATCTTAAACTTTCTCAGATTGATCTGTTTTTATAGTAACCCATACATTAATTAACGTATTTATGAAGCTTCAGTGTTCTCTTGGAGCAATATTGTTCTTGCACATGCTATGAAGCTTTAACTCACTTTAACATCTCCCTCATTCGGGTAGTGCCGTCAGTGTACCTCACGCGATGCGCTGTATGCATTACCTAGGGGTGTTTTTTGCGTTCCTCTGAGCCCTACCTGTACTTGCTTTATATTTCTCTGTTTTAACTCTATTCCTTCTTTTTTTGTTTATTTCTATGATCTTGTCCAACCTTTTCTAATTATTACATGATAGTGTAACTGCGGTGTTTTCCCCAGTTGCACTGGGGTGATGAATGGCCTCACATGCTCCTGCGTCAGGCCATGTAGCCTAAATTCATTAATCCAATTAGAAACATCCTTGCCTTGCGATGGTCGAACTGGGATTCGAGTTTCGCTCAAACTCGATAGTTTCATTAGTGTCTGCAACTTCACAATCTTTGTGAACTCAGGATGGGGAGTTTAGGAGAGCCTATAGGTCTACTTGCTGAGTCATCAGCAATCATTGCCTGGTCCTGTCTAGTTCTAGATTGGGTGAATAGGGGGCTTGGGCGCTGATTATATGCCTCCAGCATTCATAAGTGGCCTTTAAACCACATTGTTCTCTAGTTTTGGGTAGTGCCATAGCCTCTGTACCGCGATCTTCCATTGTCTTGGGGTAGAGTTCTCTTGGCTGGGGGTACACTCCGGCACACTATATTATCTATTTTCTCTTCCTCTTGTTTTGTTGAAGTGTTTAAAGTTTATTTAGGAAATATTTATTTTGATATTACTGTTTTTAAAATCTTTTATTTTTCCCTGTTTCCTTTTCTCACTGGGCTATTTTCCCTGTCGGGGCCCCTGGGCTTCTAGCATTCGGCTTTTTCAACTAGGGTTGTAGCCTAGCAATTAATAATAATAATAATAATAATAATAATAATAATAATGAACCCATCATCAACTCTCTCTCTCTCTCTCTCTCTCTCTCTCTCTCTCTCTCTCTCTCTCTGCAGCATATCCTTTCTAATGCAGACAAGCCCCTCAGCAACCAAGGAACGGCGGTGTTCATTTCTGCAACGTTAAGCACTCCTCACTTTTAAAAGGCTGCGATTCGACAATCGCAGCGCATTGCGCGCGTCGTGGCATGTGAGCCCTGGATAAACAAGCCAATAACATTGTGCAAATCAAATGGTTGCAAACGAGATCACACTGGCTGCTTCTGCCATTGTTGATCACTAGGACGTGCGAACGCCGTACGTGCAATAGCGCGTACTGCTAACGATCCGTGATAAAAGGCTACTGTTGGATTTTACCTTGCGTGTCAGGATGGGTCTAAAATGCGTTTTGAGAAACAGTTTGCAGGCTGCTTAAACAAACTGTTGGTTAAAGGGATTGTTTGGAAGACGTCTGGTTTAAAAGTCAGCCTGTGGAAAACTTTTGTCTTGGAACTTTTACCTAATGCCGGATACGCTTGCGCTCGTCCCTTGTAACGACATGTTTGTGTTTGAAGCAATGTATTTCACATTGTGTTCAACCAAGGAAGCCGTAACATTTTAGAGAGCAATTGGACAAAGAGAAGCAGAAATGGCGCCAAGGACACAAAAGCTTCTATGAAGATATATGGCCTTAGAGGAAAACTGATCTGGTCTAACTGCTTATCTGGTTCCGAATAAAGATTTATATTCAGTACAAAGTCAAACAACTGTATGAGCTCCACATTTTATGTCAGGTAATAAAAAATGACCAATGGGTTAAAAACCTCAGTCGTGAATATCAACATATGTTCGATTTAAAGTCTGGAAATCGAATGCAGTTGAAAATTGAAAGATTTCTTGAAATTTTGTTGTTATTTTATTATGAAATCATATTCTTTTCTAAAAGCTATTTATGAATAGTCTGGAGAAAAAGTAGTAAACTTATTGTAAAGTTTAAATAATGAATTAGCAGTGTGTGTTAAGGAAATATGTAGCAGTTTTTTACTTTTGTATATGTTAAACACACACACACACTCACACACACACACACACACATATATATATATATATATATATATATATATATATATATATATATATATATATATATATATATATATATATATATATATATGTTCGTGTGCGTGTATGTGTGTGTGTGTGTGTGTGTGTATATATATTTAGGGAGAATGGAGGAATGTAACTAATATTCACTAACGGGATCATATTCAGAGCGGTAATTACCTTACACAGTTAAGTTTTTGTATTATAGTCCTGCATTTTTAAATGACACCTTAAATAGAAATATCGCTAAATCAATGAAACCTTTAGAAATATCTGGAAAGACTTTAAAGTTACTTTCGACTCCTTCAGAGCGGTTGTAATTCGACCAACAATAATGGCCTACCTCGCGAAAACTAATTTTTCTGTTTAGGCTTCAGTTCCAGTGGGCATAAAAAAAATATATGTAAACTCGGTCATTCAATCATAAAGAAACTTTCTTATTTATGTCTGCTGTTTGTTTCAGTCCTCAAAAAATCCTCAAGGTATCAGACCGACAGACAGATACAAAGACTTTTAAAAGTTCCTCAGTCAAGAGTGTGCATTTGAGGGATCTCTCAGTCCAATTTCATGTAATCTACTCTCCTTCCCTCTCCCACCTCTCCTCCTCCTCCTCCTCCTCCTCCTCACGCCCAACTAACGTTCTGGGGTCTGTGAACTCCCCCTCCTCCTCCTAAACCACCCCTAGACCCCATAAAGAGACCCCCATGATGTTTTCTCTGTCACATACCATATCATTATCTTTCATTGGTGGGTGGGGCCCAGATGTACATAACGATGGAGGCAACAGGCTCCAGCCTCGTTAGAGAGAGAGAGAGAGAGAGAGAGAGAGAGAGAGAGAGAGAGAGAGAGTACCCATAAGTAAAGGCAAGAAAATAACCATACAAGCCAAAACAAAGCAGAAATCAGATGTATTTAATTAATTAACTAACTGGTCTTATTTAAGCTTGTGGTACAAGTGCTATAGTTAAATAGTCAAGGATCCTGTTTCGCTTGAAGAAAAATGACCTTAATAGTTTTGTTTTGCTTTATTTCTCTATTCCCAGCATTGACTAGTGCTGGCAAGTTTTCTCTTTGCTTGTAGACAGTCTGCAAGTGTCGTTTGCGTGCGTGTTCTGTGGACAGTGCCGCTTGGTTGCTGGTGCCAGCACGATTCTTTCACTTTCTTTAGTGTGCCTTCGGGGCATATTGTCACTCAAAGTTCCTGTCTGTTTTCACCGTGTTATTCTCCTTCTCTCTCTCTCTCTCTCTGGAACATGCACACGCGTACGTGACTGGTTACTCTACTAGCACATTAACTGGGGCTTAATAGGCAGATGCGCCCCCCCCCCTCTCTCTCTCTCTCTCTCTCTCTCTCTCTCTCTCTCTCAGACCGTCACTGGAGTAAAAGGTGGTATGAATAAATGGTTATGTTTTGTTGATCACCAATGTACTATTTTTTGGAAGTGTAAAGTATTTCTTATTTTATTGTATTTCAATAGGAAGACTCAAGAATAACTTACTGGCTTTATTTAGCCAAGGTTGAGGGGGAGTAGGTATCAAAGTTAAGGCAATCGAGAATTGTAGGTTTACCGCAAAGGAAACAATGCTACTTGGATTTAAGTCTGGCGATCATCCATTCCCGAATTAAACGACATTGAAAATATTAGATCTGTTCAAGAAAAATCAGGTTATTGGAATGAGAAGCCGGGTTTATTTCCTCATAGGAATGGTATCTAGGATATTAGACTGATATATATATATATATATATACTGTATATACTGTGTATATATATATATATATATATATATATATATATATATATATATATATATATATATATATATATATATATATATATATATATATATATATATATATATATATATATATATATATATATATATATATATATATATATATATATATATATATATATATATATATATATATATATATATATATATATATATATATAGTAATACTTATATTATTAGTATATTTTAAATATATATAATATATTATATATATAATATATATATATATATATATATATATATATATATCTGTAATACTTATATTGTTATTGGTTTTTGTGAGAAACGAGTAAGGAAAGAATCTATTTAGCCTGTTATACAACAGCTATTAAAAGCGTAGTAGACTAAGTCTTTAAGGCAGAAAATTTTGAAAGGTTGGAAGATGCAAAGTCCAATGTGGATTACAAACGGCATTGATACAAGCTCTGCTGTAAAGATAAAAGACTTATGTTCATGCGAAAGGAAACTTCAATTCGTTTATACGATTATAATCACTTTCACAACACGAAATGAAGTTCATTGTTATTGCCCTCGATTTCCTGTTTTCTTCAATAAGCGATCACTTATCTTTTCTCAAGTTGAATTTAGTTTCTTTTATCCAATTATCATTTGGTTTTGCTTTGTCATTGACTAACTTGGCATCAATTTGCTTCACGTTTATGATTTTCTCAAGTTATACCTTTGATTTCATTTTATTTCTTTATTATTTATGTGATTAAAATTTGGATATAAAGAAAAAAAAGGAAATTATTTTATAAATTCTATTTAATCTGTGAGGCTATTCATGGCAATATTTACATCCTATACCTTTTTTTGTTACGAAATATGTTATTCTTTATGAATTTGTATGTTTTTAAACCCTTCTATAAGTTTTAACTTTCTATAATCCATGATTATACGTCATGACTAAATGAAGTGACTAAATTATTATAAAAACTGATATTTCAATTAATATTTCTCCTGCATATAATAAAAAATGAGAGTATTCGTAAACTTGAAAGTTTTTAATAACCTTAAATCCAAGTAACTTAAACTAATTTCCGGTAAGCGAATAATTTTTTAAGATTTAACGAGTAACTCCGATTATGCATATCGTTTAACAAGCGCCATAAAACAGGCTTCCTTGAATTTCATAACCAGAGAGTATTTAAAAAAAATTCCTGTCTTTCATAATTGCAGTTTTGACAAAATTCCTTTATGACAGCAAAATACATAGTCCTACATAGCTGAGGACTATGAAACGTGAAGTAGGAGATGATAGAATGGAGAAGTATTGATTAAAAGCTCAAGGTAGGGACGACTGGCGAAATCTAACTGAGGCCCTTTGTGTCAAGAGGCGTAGGAGTAGATGATGATGATGAGGATGTCCGAGGCTTTTTGTAGTCTATGGTTTCGGATAGATTACAAAAATATTTTGAGAACACGAACATTTTCAACTTTTGGCTTTTCTCCGTAAAATGATAATGATAAGTATTCTTATGGGGGAAATAAAAAGTTTCTTTTTCTTTGCAAAGTAGATTTTTTGTAAGACTGAAAAGAGTTTAGATAAGAATGATTTTCCCCCAAGTAAACGTCCCCAAATATTTTTCATTACAATGATAATGCTAAACTTTCCAATAGATATCATTATTAAATGCTTTAAATAAAAACCATTTGAATCACATTTTTGTTGATTTTTTTTTTTTAGCCAAAATATTATTTTGATGTCAGTGATCTTTCATCTGAATTTTATATAGATATCATTACCAGTCTTAGGCCAAAGAAATTATAAGACTTCATGACGGCAATGCAATGTCTTTTTAAAATGTATACAGGCATCGATTACTGTCATAGTAGGCTACTTAATTTTATTGTCCCGTTTTTGCGTTCGAAAAGGTACTCTATACTCACTTACATAAACCTTTTAAATCCTTAAAAGCGATTAAAATCCACAAAATCTTATATACTTAAATTACCGTAGTTTCAAATGAAATACTGCTAACCAAAAATTGCGTTGCTTAAAATGTCTTTTGATAGTAGTTAAAAAAAATAGAAATGAAACTACTGAAAGATGGAAATCTTCATATCATTATATATCTAATACACAATTAACTGATGAAATTTCAGAATAGGAAGATATTAATTTCATTTGTGAACTATATATATGTGAATATATATATACCTTATACATACATACATACATTCACATGTACACACACACACACACACACACATATATATATATATATATATATATATATATATATATATACCTATATATATATATATATATATACCTATATATATATATATATATATATATATATATATATATAATATTGGTGTTTTCAATTTGTTTCTTGCAAACCTCGCACACAAATAAATAACACTTATGAACGATATCTACAGTAATAAGAAAAATCTAAAGTATTTTTTTTAAAACGCTGGGCGTTGCAAACGAGTCAATAAACCTCTTGCAGAAAGAAAGCTTTCTGCAACAAAATGCTCCCTTTCACTCTTCGGGTCCACACACTATCATCACTCACTAATAGCTTGAGCTGCCCTGCCATTATCAGTTTGATTTTTTTTTCTTCTTTTTTCTCCTCGTCTGCTTTTCTTTTACTCGGGCAATTCAGGCCCTAATTAGGAGAGAAATTTAATTGGGGTTAAAAATTGACTGTTTGTTCGGTGTTGAGGAAAAATGAGTCGTGAGGTTGATGGTTTTAGGCTGGCATGTCTGTTATGGAACGTTTCATAGTCTTGAGAGAGAGAGAGAGAGAGAGAGAAAGAGAGAGAGAGAGATAGAGAGAGACTTTAAACCATATGACTTAGAAATTAATTGTTTTAGGGTGGGAAATTACTCCCCGGGAAAGACATTTAAGCAATTATTTCAAAATATGAAGAGGATAATTATAGAGTAAAGGTGTCTCAACTTTTGCTTAAGTGAAAGGTCGGCAAAAGAGCAAACTGTGTGGTGGGAAATGTTATTATAGACTTGATAAATAAAGAATTACGGGGACATATCTATATTTCTTTAGTAACAAAAATCCTTATTTGAAGACATACTCATCATTTTAGATTTTGGATGTTAAAGAACCGTATGGTTAAGAATCAGATGCCTATATGACATGATATATTTAATAGAAAGAAAAAACCTTCAACGTTTTCATAGGTAGCTATAAGAAATACAGAAATCTTACCAAGGAAAGGGAAGTAAAAAACCCAAAACTAACCCTCGAGACTTTCCAGATGTTTAGGTAAAAATGTTTTACTTTTCCTTACAGCCACGATTTTGCCCTCCAACGATTTTGGACGCGTGCTTCCGCGGGGCTGATGTAACAATTCGCTGCAGTTTGCATAATATTTATCCCTTGCCCATATGTCTGTCTTGTGGTTTGCATTTTTTTGTCAAGTGAATGTATAGATTTTTTTTTATTATTGTACTTTGTTATTATTATTTTATTGTATTTTATCCATGTACACTGTTAAAACGCAATTTTAATCGGAAATTCTCCGTAAAAATATAGTTCTCAGCCGTATTTCAGTAAATTATTATTATTATTATTATTATTATTATTATTATTACTATCATTGTTATTATTATTATTATTATTACAAGCTAGGCTATAACCTTAGTTGGAAAAGTAAGATGCTATAAGCCCAAGGGCTCCAACAAGGAAAAATAGTTATTCCACAAATTCTTATTGCCTCCATGCTCTGCGTCTTCCACGTGGTCTTCCAGCATTTTCTGTCTCCTGATCAGTATTCTTTAAAAGAATCCTCCCTTTCACCCTTTGCTGTTTCAGGACGTTTCCCTGCTGTTATCCGCTGCGGCCTTTTACTGGCGTTGCAGCTGATGTTCCTCATGTTGTCCCTTTCTTGACTTCTCACGGTTCCGTTCACCTCGTCGGCAAGCAGAACTCAACTTCTACTTCTGACATACATGAAACGCCCCGCCTCTCTCTCTCTCTCTCTCTCTCTCTCTCTCTCTCTCTCTCTCTCTCTCTCTCTCTTTATATATATATATATATATATCTATATATATATAAATATATATATATATATACATACAGTATATATATATATATATATATATATAGTGTGTGTGTAAATATATATATATATATATATATATATATATATATATATATATATATATATATAGAGAGAGAGAGAGAGAGAGAGAGAGAGAGAGAGAGAGAGTGTTGCCCAAGGCACCAGCCACCCATTGAGATACTGCCGCAAGAGAGTTTTTGAATCATTTGACTGGCCACACAGTACTACATTGGATCCCTTTCTCTGGCTACGGCTCATTTCATCTTTGCTGACACATACACAGAATAGTCTGGCACATTCATTACAAATTTTCTTCTTCCCTCATACACTTGACAACACTGAAATTACCAAACAATTCTTCTTCTCTTAAGAGGTTAACTACTGCACTGAAATTGTTCAGTGTCTACTTTCCTCTTGGCTAGGGTAGAAGAACCTCTTTAGCTATGGCAAGCAGCTCTTCTAGGAGAAGGACACTCTCAAATCAAACCATTGTTCTCTAGTCGTGGGTAGTGCCATAGCCTCTGTACGGTGGTCTTCCACTGTCTTGGGTTAGAGATATCTTGCTTGAGGGTACACGTGGGCACACTATTCTATCTTGTTTCTCTTCATCTTGTTAATTTAAATTTTTTATAGTTTATAAATCAAAGATTCATTTTAATGTTAATATTGTTCTTGAACTTCTCTTAATTTTTCTTTATTTCCTTTCCTCACTAGGTTAATTTCCCAGTGTGTACATATAGATAGAGAGGTGTATTTACATTGAATAAACTGAGTGCTTATAAGCTCGTGTGTAGTCTCTCTCTCTCTCTCTCTCTCTCTCCTTTTCCCAGTTTTCCGACAATTTGTTTTAATGATAACCATAGCAAACAGTATATGAAAACATATTCTAAGTTAGTTTAAAAACCCCGAACATGATATCAGTGAGGTAAATGACGTCACATTATTACTACTAAAGGATACGTTCTACAACAGTCTATGTCTGGCCAAAAGGGCGTGGCCATTTTTTAACCAACGTCCTAATAGGCACTCTACCACATGCAATACATTAACTGGTTTGTTTAGTGGTTATGAGAGGTAATTAGGAAAATCCTTGGCTTTTCATGAGCAAAGGGAAAAAGCACTTAATTTTGATATTTCAGATGTAATGGTGGATAGTCATGTCTAATGCTATTGAGACCTTATTTACATATATAACACAATCATAATGAAAAACGCCACTTGCGTATCGTGTCCAAAGAAACAAACAAAAAACTTAAAGAGGTTGTTTTTCTCAAATGAAGAAAGGTTATCTTTGTACTCAAAATAGACATGCGAAAGATGAAGGGAAAAAGAATTTTTTTTTTTTCTTAAACAGCGGATAACCTTTTGTTAATTTTGTAGGAATGTTTTATATGAACACTATGAGAATATTGACCGTAAACAGTTAATGGTATTTGACAGAGGAAACGCAGCAGAGTTTTAGATGACCACTGATTTGCAAAATATTGAAAGTTAATTATTATTTTTATGTAATTCTCTCAGAGACATCAGTGTACTAAACACCTGTTCAATAGATATGCAGATTTTATTGTGGAATTGCTATAAAACCTACTTACCTTTCCCAGTGTAATTTAAGTTTTGTTTAGGTGTTCCACATAATTTTTTTACCTGTCCTCTTTTTACCTTTCAAAACCTCCATTGCCACAGTTGCTTTAGTGAAGGTGATTTTCATATTACACATTTTTTTTTTTTTTTTTTTTTTTTGAGGCGCGCTGTTAAGTTTGTGCCATCCTGTTAATAACTTTTTCGAGTAAATCATATATTAACAGGGTTAGTAACTTTTTACTTTTGAAGGAAATTTCTCCCAACATATCACTTCTTGAGATATTAAGCAGTGTTTTATATTACTGTAATTCATCCCCTGATGTTAGCGTTTCGGAAAGCCGATCTTATGAACAGAGTTATTTGAAAAAGAAGAAGAAAAAAAAAAACTTTCTGAAAACCATGATGTTTCAAATTTCGTTGGAATATCTTTGTTCTGTGCAGCTGCTAAAGCTATACAGCATCCTTACTCATTCTTGTGAAATCTTTGATTTGTCCTCACTTCTGTGAAATGAGGAACTCATTTTAAAGTGCTTCTATATGCGGAACCTTCAAAGGTTCTCTGTCTCTTTAGAATGCCTATCGAAGCAAGACTAACATTTTTCCGCCTGTAATTGCCTTTTTCCTTTTTTTTTCATTTATGGCCATTGCTGTGGGCGTTTTCAAAGAAATTGTTAGCATATATTCTAAACCTTCATCTCCGGTCGAGTCACAGTAAATTTGTAGCATGGTACGTTTAAAAGTTAGTTATTACCTCCACCAACGAAGTTGAAAGGAGGTTGTTTCCGCCCCTGTTTGTTTGTGAACAGCTTCCTGGCCACAGCGTTAATCGCAAAGAAACTTGCAGGGATTAACTGTTATGTGAAAAGCTGGAAATTATTAAATTTGGGAAGGTCAAGGTCAAAGGTCCAGGTTCCGGTCAAGCAAAATGTCCAATTCATGTAACCAGCTATAAGTTTAGACATCTTTGTCACAGAGACTTCAAACTTGGTTCATATGACTGTATGACAATCCACGCCAATTAATACATCTTAATGTAAAAGGCCAAGATCAAGGTCGAGAAATAAGCTGCCGCGGCGGAGATCTGCGCTCTACTGAGTGCCCCTCTAGTTTCATCTGCTTTATATCGTATATACAAAAATGTTTTACGTTTCCGGGTGATCTGGACTCTCTATTATAACTTTTTAAAAGACCAGTTTCCATCAAATAAAGGGGAAATTAATTTAACAGCATTTCTTTTTTAGCCGTAAAAGGTTTTCCCACGTACTGTCAAAAATATTAGTTGTAATTTCCTGTTCATAACTGTAATGGGGGAAAGACTTTTTGAAAATAGAGAAGGGTCTACGAAAATTAATTAAATTTTTCTTTTTGTGATAGAGGAATGAAGCTACCACTGCAACTTTTATTTTTTTTTTTTAAGTATATTCATCCTTTTCAGCATGCACGTAGAGTTTGATTAAATTATATGACTTGATTTTGACCTGGATTGAAATGAAATAAGAAGAGTTTTTATTATTATTATTATTATTATATATTATTATTATTATTATTATTATTATTATTATTATTATTGTCGTTGTTTTTGCTATTATTATTATTATTATTATTATTATTATTATTATTATTGTTGTTGTTGTTGTTGTTGTTATTATTATCATTATTATTATTATTATTATTATTATTATTATTATTATTGTTTTTGCTATCATTATTATTATTATTATTATTATTA
>NC_090729.1:152712784-152715284 GCF_036898095.1 Palaemon carinicauda
TACACAATGTAAAATGAAAAAAAAAATATTCATGCAAATATTCTATGTTTATATGTTATAAACTGTAATATTGTAAATGTGTATTTCATAATAAAAGATAAAAAATAATCTACTTTGAGGAGTAATGATATTATAAAGTAATTATGGGAGTTCAAGATTTCAGCTGCAAGTATGGTAGTGACTTCAAATATGATACTAATAAGAATAATGATAGCGTAGATCTTGATATCGTTATCATAAGAGATTATAATAATTGGTAATTATGGAAATAACGTATTAATAAGATAGTGATAATAACATTGTAATATTAATTAATAACTATTATTAAGGTTTATTATAAAAGAAATGATAGCGTAGGTCGTGAAAACATCGTTATCATAACAAATAATGATAATTAGTGATTATGGAAACAACATATTAATAAGATAGTAATGACAATAACATCGTAATATCAAATAAGAACTATAGGTAAGGATTGTTATTGCCATAATTCTTTTTTTAAATGGCATTAACCACAATAATGATAGTAAGGAAACTAATATTATTAGATAAATTTCCTTGTTTATTCTTGTGGGTTACCGTACTGGTTTCTCACGTGTATCTTCTAACAATGGAAGAGCCTGGAAGAGCCAAGATCCATAACGGCTTCAAATTGCAGATCCCGTCAGAAGTACGACAGGAGGAGAAAGTATTATGATCGATCTGGTAATACTGGGAGTCATTACCCGCTTACCGGGGGAAAAAACTTGTAACAATGAAATTATAGAAAACAAATAAAGGAGAGAAATCTGATCCAATTTTCTAAGCAGAGCATAACATTAACAACCTAGTCTTGGATAGTGCTATAGCCTCTGTACCATGTTCTTCCACTATCTTTGGGTGAGTTCTCTTGCTTGAGGGTAAACTAGAGCAGGCTATTCTAACTTATTTCTCTTCCTTTTATTGTGTCAAAGCTTTTATAATTTATATTGGAGATATTTGTTTTAATGTTGTTACTATTCTTGAAATACTTTATTTTTCCTTGTTTCCTTTCCTCACTGGGCTATTTTCCCTTTTAGAGCCCCGGGGCTTATAGCTTTCTGCTTTTCCAACTAGGGTTGTAGCTTAATAATAATAATAATAATAATAATAATAATCTGTTAGTTTACTCATCTTTATCTAAGCCTATTGGCGCAAAAGGCATCAGAGGATTCATTGGATAAATTCATCAAAGGATATCCAGTTTCTTGTGATGCGCAGTGCCTATCTAACTAAGGCAAGTGACCCCTGCCGGTCCATACTAACCCCAGTAAGATTATCCTCCATGCATCTGGAGTAAAAGCCGAAAAAAAACATTCTTTCTATCCCCTTAAACCCAATCCGTCACACTGTGGCCACTGACTTCACCGAGATTTAATGGTAATTTTTCTTAAATAATGAGATGTATTTTAGACCCATTTGAATATATAACTTGTTATGGGAATTTTTAAGTTTGTAAATATGGACAAATCAGGAAGAAATTATTATTATTATTATTATTATTATTATTATTATTACTTGTTAAGGTACAACCCTAGTTAGAAATGGATGCTATAAGCCCAAGTCATCCAAAAAAAAAAAAAAAAAAAAAAAAAAAAAAAAGGGCCAGTGAGAACGGGAAATGGTTGCAGTCCCGTTTTTGTGTACTGTCAGAAAAATAACAAAGAAAATTTGCTGGTCTAGACTGGTATAAAGAGACTATAAACAGACGGAAGTGTGAGGACATGTCTGAGGCATTTGTCCTGCAGTGGACTAGTTCCGGTTGAGTAATAGAAACACATAATGTACAAGAAAGATAAATATGACACCTGATGGTGGTATGAAGTTGAAGGTGCTTCTGTGGAATATTTAGGAATAAGATACATTTAGTTAAGAAATTCAATTGAAATCTTAGATAAGATATAGTTAATTACTTCACATACTTTGTGCGTTTGGGTATGTTGATAAGCCATTTCCATAAACTACAAGGCCATCTCTGGTGGCTTGATTGATCGCCACTTTGCCTTTCATTTGAAGAGACTTGAATTCGATATCAATGTTTGGGGGAAATTTAATTAGACTTTCATAAGATGTTGTATTGATTTTTATCATACATATATATATATATATATATATATATATATATATATATATATACATATATATGTGTGTGTATATATATGTATATATATATATATATATATATATATATATATATATATATATATATATATGTGTGTGTGTGTGTGTGTGTGTGTGTGTGTGTGTGTGAATGTTTGCATGTGTGTGTCGAGAGAGAGAGAGAGAGAGAGAGAGAGAGAGAGAGAGAGAGAGAGAGAGAGAGAGTACCAGTACCCGTGTAAGCCTCCCGTGTAAAATATACATATACATAACATAATATGAATGAAAGAAAAGCCTGGAGGCAGCAGTGCATAAAACTGATTAAAATGAATGAGTGTGAATTTATTTCACTGTACATAAATGGACTAGAGTTCGGAATAAA
>NC_090729.1:152720284-152730389 GCF_036898095.1 Palaemon carinicauda
AGGACCCTCCCAAGATAGACTTTGGACCCTTCAATCAAATTCAAATGACTCGCATACAAAATTGTAGTAAAAAATTGATTATAATGATTAATATTATTTACTAAAGACTGCTAAGAAATATATACAGTAAGTTTGCGGTTTATTATGATTTCATTAAGGAGAAAATTGACAATGATCGGTCTCTCGATTTAATACAAATGGGACTATTTTACGGATGGCGTAAAATAAGACAGTTTAGTATGACAAGTAAGATTATGAGTATAAATATAACTGAAGGAAATTTATAGAATACAAGAATATTCGCATGGCTGCAAGTCATACGCGTACACTTAACTTTAGCTTCTGGTCTGAGGAGTTACTTGTTTTCTTGTTACTTTGTTGACGAAAGTGTGCATTTTATATTTATATATTTCATACAAAGCTTGGAGATAGTAGTAAAAATAGTTTATCCGGTCGAGCACATACACATATAATATATGTGTATATTAGTTTGACGGAATTGTTACTCTTGAAAGTGAAAATTTCACATTACATCCTAACAGGAGAGAGAGAGAGAGAGAGAGAGAGAGAGAGAGAGAGAGAGAGAGAGAGAGAGAGAGAGAGAGAGAGAGAGAGAGAGAGAGAATATGAATACCATACCAAGGTCACACCATTCAAAATCATAATCTTTATTGCATTCCAATAGACCTGACACTGCTTAGAGAGATTCTTGAATTCATTACACTGACGCCAAAGGCAAATATTGATCTGAGTGAATTTTTTTTTTCAATACCATTTTCTTTCTTTCTAATTCAGTCATTTCGGACCAACTGACCCCTTTAGGATGTGCAGTATTGAAGGGATCGGAACGGGTAATGAGAGGCCGCGCCCCGGAGAGGGTCATGCCACATTAGACGAAAGGCAAAAGAATGGTCAGGTCGTGAGGGGTGGCCACCGAGGGGCATGGCCGTGTCTGAGGGTATCGTGGCCGTAGGTCGTTGTCGGCTTGACCATTCGTTGTGTTGATTTTCCGAAAGATAACGATGTTCCGGGTGTTACGCCCGCTGCGCCCGCAGGGGGATTTTGCTTCGTCTCGGGTTGGAGTCAGTTATGTAAGATGTACGTTGACACACACACACACACACGCACACGCAGTTGCCCGCGTACACTCGCACACACACACGCACACGCAGTTGCCCGCGTACACACACACACACACACACACACACACATATATATATATATATATATATATATATATATATATATATATATATATATATATATTAATGTATGTGTGCAAGTTTGTGTATGTGTGCACACATGCATGGGTATTTTTTGAACATTAAAAGCCTCGGATAAAGGATAAAATATGAATGTTTGTCGTATGAGGCACTGTACGCATGTTGGAAAGTTGTGTGTGAATTACTGAACAAGGTCAGAGGGCGTTCCTTCATTTTTGAATTTATGTTCAGTCCCTTGACATAATTTCCAGTTGCTATGGTAAGGCTTATAAGTGACAGCACTATTTCATTAAATAGAGTTTGATTTTACAACGATCTTAGTGCATTTGAATCCTGTCTGTGCATTTGAATCTTTTAGTTCTTTTCTTGTGAGCATTGACTCTCCACTCTTGGAATTATGTTTTCAAGGTAACTACTTTCTTTCAGATAGTTCTAATTGTTTTTCTTGTTGATTTATTTGTTTTTTATCAGATTCTTATTAGTTTTGTAATTATTATTATTTTGCGTTTATGAGACTTTTTGCAATTGATTGCTGTTTATAGCAGACTCCCGAGACCAGTTATAAATTTGGAAATATTGAAATTTGGAATATCCCAAGATTTGGAAATTTGAATTTGTATGTTATATGTTATTTATTGTTATTTTCAAAGGAGTCCTTTGAAGACAAATAAGTACTTGTAACAAAATATATTAGGAATCACTGACTGTATCATCTGTTTTGCAAATTTTAGACATAAATCAGTCAACCTGTCATTGTATGTGGGTTTATTTTGATGTGCATGTTTCCTTTTTTGTTTAATTTTCGCTTCTGGAATAGCCAATGAGATGTTATTCCCTTGTTTAGACTTGTGTTAAGATAAAACTGAAGTTTTTGTTAGAACAAAAATGATGATGCTTATTTCACTGTTTTGAATATATTCTTTAATTTTCCACAATCGATGTTTATTCAACCGTAAGGCCTGCAATGCCTTATCATTAAAGTGTGGGGGTCTATTGGAAACTTCCTTCCCTAGCGATCTGCCGGACTGAGGTTCGAGTCCCGCTCAAGCTCGATAATTTCTTGTAGTGTCTGCAACCTCACCATCCTTGTGAACAAAGGTGGGGAGTTAGGAAGAACCTCTAGGTCTACCTGCTGACATATCAGCAGCCATTGCCTGGCCCTCTATGGTCCTAGCTTAAACGGAGAGGAGCTTGGGCGCTGAGCATATGCATATATGGTCAGTCCCTTGAGCATTGTCACTGTCCCTTGCCTCTGCCATTCATGAGTAGCCTGTAAACCTTTAAATGTAAGCTTGAAGAAAATAAGAGGTTACCAATGACAGGAAATGGGTGAGGAAAGAATGTTGATGATCCCCTATGCTTATAGAGGTATTACACGCAGACACAAACACATACAGAGAGAGAGAGAGAGAGAGAGAGAGAGAGAGAGAGAGAGAGAGAGAGAGAGAGAGCTCCTTGAGGTCACAAGTCAAGCCGGAACTTATAAAAACTTCCCGTGATCACTGTCTTACCTTTTGTGACCTATGACATCACCTCAGATCTGGGTCGGTGGTCCCGTCAGAGCAAGTACCCCCCCCCCCCCACCCCCTCCACCCCAAATGCCAACAAACCTTCTATGACTTTTCCCCCTACCTTTCTTCTGATGAGAAACCCCACTCCCTCCCCAACTCACCCTCCACATTCACGTGTCCCACCCCCACCAGGTATTTACGGCCTGATTTTTTTTTGCTCTTCCGTATTCTTGACACCCGTTACTTTGTTTTCCCCATTTTTGGAAAATGTTTCTTACGTGAAATGAACTGGTAGGAAGGGAGGGTGGTGTGAAGGGCATGGAAAATACTTTACAAATGATTTTTATTCCTGTCGTTACATATGATTAACTAGTGTGCTCGAACCGTTAAAAATTACTTCGAAATATTTAGATAGTTTTGCGCGCACACAGAGATGCAACCCTTCCCACCCCTCTTTCCGAACTGCGGCCAGCTGGTTCGGCAGTTGTAGAAGAGTATGGTGTACTTCTCGGAGTACCCCCTCTCACCAGGGTATGACTACTCCCGGTACCCTCTCAGTGTGACACGAATATATATATGTATATATATATATATATATATATATATATATATAGATAGATAGATAGATAGATAGATAGATATTATTAACGAGATATAGTCAGACTTGCTCTTTATTATATATGGGAGATACAAACGACTCTAGTTAGGAGTTTAAAAAAGTGTTCTGGATGTATCACTGGTTTTTTTGATAATGAATTACTTTGTTATCTCTCTCATAGATAAATACCATGTCACTTTTGATTTTAACGATAAGTGAAGGTAATGGATATGCAATTATTATTATTATTATTATTATTATTATTACTAGCCAAGCTGCAACCCTAGTTGGAAAAGCAAGATGCTATAAGCCCAAGGGCTCCAACAGGGAAAAATAGCCCAGTGAGGAAAGTTTTATTTTGACCCATAGATTGCACGACTTTAGCCGCTGCTAGTTCATGTCAGTGGTAAGCAAGGTAGGTGCTCGAAGTCAGGTAGTGACCGTATAACCAATGACCTCACACCTTGTGATATGACATTGCCTCCTATAGTCTGGCGTTTGAATTTCCTTAATTAAATATTCATTCATTCATATGTCATACATACTCATACGGTATGGTGGTAGTTATCATATATATTTAGTTTCACTAAACCTTTCTTCTTTTTGTCCTCTTTCCCTTTCCTTCCTTCAATGAAAACAGCGCCATAGGGCGAAACCCGTAGCTAGCGTTACCCAGGACTTCATGGGTCGCCATAGTAGGGTGACCGCAGTGTCGAAGGTCGTGCGTCCTCAGCAGGAAGGGAACTTCGGATGACTTATGAAGGCATAGGAAAGCGTTTTAGAGTTGTTTTGGGGGAGGGGATTTGTGATGGGCGGGTTGGTTCATGGACGCACTGGTTAGTATGTGGAATAAGATTGTTGGTGAGAGTTGAGTAAACAAGAAACAAATGCGAGTTCAAGAAACATGAAAGAGTGTTGATGGTGTTGTAATTATGCTATCACATTATTATTATTATTATTATTATTATAATGATATCACATTATTATTATTATTGTTATTATTATTGTTATTATTATATTATTATTATTATTATTATTACCAGAAAAAGAATATGCTATAGCATTAGTAGAAGTAATTAGCTAGCTAGTTCTACAGTTTATACTCATGCCACTTTGGTGTGCCGAGAAATGGTACAACCTTAAAAAGGAGCTTTGTTCAATTTTCTCCATATGTCATAATCTATCCCCTCATGTTGACAGTCTAAGTAAGTGTCTCCGACATTAATTTTCCTTAATGCAATGTTATTTTTCTGATGCATCACTTCCGTTACATGTGACAGCGGTAGCATAGAAGCAACAAGACCGGTCGTTACCTGGTATTGTGTGTCGATATGCTTTATGTTATTACGATGAAAGGAAATACCGAGGTAATTGCCCTGAATGGGGTAGGGAGTGCGAAATGTCACGCGTTATAAAGAAAGTGTGCTAAGGTGGGGAGAACCCAGTTTATGTGAAGACGCCTGTAATTGTTTTGGGTGGGAGATTTTAACGCTGACTTGGATAATAAAACTTAATAAAATGTTTACTGTTCAAACTAGGATACATAAGGATTCATAATAGAAAATTTGTTAGTAAATTTTTTTTCATAGTTAAATCGGTTTAGTGTAATAGAAAACTGTAGAAAAATATGATACAGGTATAATTATAATATTTTTACAGGTAAACTTTACTAGGAATTGGTCAAATAATTGTGTTTAGTAATGTATGATAAAGGAAATAGATTATTAGAACTAATTAGGATTAGACTAGGTTAGGGAATGTGTAACAGAAAGTTCGAGGAATATGTGATCGAGATTGAATTATGATTAAACCAGACAATGAAGTGTATAACAGAAATCAATTGTGATATGTAATGAAAGTTATTAAAGGCCAGTATAGATAAATGAACCTTGCAAATCCACAGTAATATGAAATAAAATTTTCAAACGCCAAGATTAAAAAGAAAATGTTAAGAGCTACAGGAATATGTATTAAAGATGTTTTTGAAAATTAAAATGGATATGGAAATGGAGAAAGATCTAATATTCCTTAATACAATTTTTTTCGGAGGATAAATTGTATGAAGAAATTTTTAAAACTAGAGGAATATGAAATGGAATTTTGTAGAAATAACCTTTCTGGTAATTTGTAGGTCAACCTATGAATATAAATATAGAAATATAATACTGCACTAGAAATTGTGTTAGGTAAACTACATAAAGGTCTGTGATGTAGATAACTTCCTGAATGCAAATGGAAAATTATTATAGAAAACTTTGATAGCCGAGAAATATGTTGTGCTGTTGAGAAACTAATTCCATGGTGTTATTTTCTCGTCACGAGTCAAGGAAATTATAATATTTTTTATAGAAAGAAATGAACAACTGATGAAGATTATATAAAAGGCATCTGCAGGGAACTAATAAGATTGGTTTGGTCGGATAATGTAATAAATATATGCACATACACTTAATATATATAAAGATAAACATATATAAAAGAAAGCCTTTAACCGAAAACCATTATAAAAACATGTCAAAAAAAGTAATAACTTCGAAACATACGGCACCAACAAGAAAGGCATTCGTAGATAATTAATCTCCAGTCTTATTTTCGCTGGAGTCATTTCTCTTCTTGGAAATGGATGAAATGGACTGAGGAAATGATCCCATTACGACGGGGGTTGTAACTCAAGAATGAAACGAATATTGTCGAGTCATCAGAAATATTGATGATTTGTCATGGAAGATAATCAGGCACCTTTAACCTTAACCTCGACATTTAAAAACTTGAGGATTTTTGCCTCTTTCTCTTTGACTAGTGTCTATGGAGTTTTATTTTTGGGCCTGATCCGTTGCTGCCCTAGATGCATTTACGAATATCGGTTGGGTACAAATTTATTTGCGATTTCCTAGACCTTTTTATTCGTTCATCTTTTTCATTTCCTTTTGAACTAGGAATATCCGGTAATTTTAGAAGGCTACATTCGGTTATTTGTCGTGGAGTTGAAAATGATCTCTCTCTCTCTCTCTCTCTCTCTCTCTCTCTCTCTCTCTCTCTCTCTCTCTACCATATCATTAAGAAAATTATTATTATCCGAGATTCAACGACCGTTCATTAGTGTTTTTACTTTTATTATTAAACAGTAGTATTATTATCTTGGCAATAACTTCTTAAGTATAACAGATGGCAATGTTTTCAGATATCACGCTAAAACTTATAAGTTTGTAAAATACATGATTAACGCTGTGTCTTTTCGTTTATCCAATAAAGGGAAAACTAAACAGATAAGTAGAATGAACAGCAACAACAACAACAATAATAATAATGATAATAATAATAATAATAATAATAATAATAATAATAATAATAATAATAATAATAATGATAATAATAATAATGATAATTACCTAAAAAATGAATTTATGAAAATAAAGTTTCGTGCAAAATTTCAATTATGCATCATGAAAAAAAAATCCAATACTGAGATATTTGATTGGTTATCATTTTAATTGTATTAGATATTTTATCTTCAAGTGCATCATGAAATTAGGAGCTTGTGTACATGTGCGTGTTTTTATTATAGGCGCAATCCCCCTTTCGTATTAGGCCTAATTCTTTTGTAGGACAGCGAAGCGCTACCTGGTCATAACCGTCGTTAGGCCTCGTGGTAAGTGGGGTCTGTTCTGAGCTCAGATTTATTCATTTGTTTACATATGGATTTACTTCGTTTACCTGGCTTTACTTTTAGAGTGAGTAAACCCAACTATATGTTTGCTTATATATACATATACATATATATATATATATATATATATATATATATATATATATATATATATATATATGTATAATGTTATGAATGTATATGTTATATATATTATAATATTATATTGTATTATATTATATTATATGTTATATATAAAATAATTGTATATATATATATATATATATATATATATATATATATATATATATATGTATAATGTTATGAATGTATATGTTATATATATTATAATATTATATTGTATTATATTATATTATATGTTATATATAAAATAATTGTAAATATATATATATATATATATATATATTTATATATATATACATATATATATGTATATATATATATATATATATATATATATATATATATATATATATATATATATATATATATATATATATATATATATCAAGGTAAGTCGTCATTATATAGATTTATTATTTCCAGCCCTGAAGAAATTGCCTATTTTCTGCAGGCCTGGAAATAACAGATTTCTATGATAATGATTTACTTGGTCCTCTCTTATACCCACTTACAATTAAACTATATTACAGAGAAATTTTTTCGTGTGGTTTCAATAAAAAAAAAAAAGTATTTTTCAAAAAATAGATTAGGTTTACAGTAGATGAGAAGGGAAGTTGTGAAGATCGCTATCACGCTGACGTAATGAATTGGTTTTGATATTCTCTATATCTTGCAAATATTTCCCGAAAAAGAAATCTATCGTCCAATCATAAATTTTTTACAAAAAAGTCTTCTTTAATAGTATTATATTACATTATTTCAAACTTTATTTTATGATTAATTCCGTGTCTATCCATCTGTTTATCTATTTTCTGGTTTGTGAATTGTCTATCTCTATCGAGCTCATTTTGTGAACCTTTCTACCATTTTTTTAATGACGCGTTGTTTGGATAAATCTAAGGATTTAATCGAGTCATGGACAATCCTTCTTGTGATCCTGTAACGGCAAATTTCAAGTATAGAAAACCCCCTCAATAAAGAGTACTGTAAACTTTCAGTCACTTCATCCTCCTCGTAAATATCATAGCTATAAACCTTGTGTTCGTGTTCATGCTCTCGTATCTACATAATAATAATAATAATAATAATAATAATAATAATAATAATAATAATAATAATAATAATAATAATAATAATAATAATAATAATAATAATAATCATCTTCATCTTCATCATCATCATCATCATCATCATAATAATAATAAATAATAATAAATAATAATAATAATAATAATAATAATAATTATAATTCAAACTCTTGCTAATAACTTTACTGTCTTCAGTTGTTCATTAGGGGTTTTTAGATATATATTGAGGATTTTGTTTTCTTAATATTTTTATTGCTTTAGTTCCCTCATTAGTGCCATCGTTTTAGAAAGTATGTGTTATGGTGGTCATTTAGCGTCGTAATTGATGGTAACACATTTACCGTGAAGTGTAATTTGGAATATTTTTGTTATATTCTCTCGGTAATGTTCTAGATTTCATTCGTAACAACCATCGTAAAGAAGAGATTACTTTGAGAGAGAGAGAGAGAGAGAGAGAGAGAGAGGAGAGAGAGAGAGAGAGAGAGGAGAGAGAGAGAGAGAGAGAGAGGGGGGGGGGGATTACCTCCGCGAGGCCTCCACTGTGTGAATTAGGGTCATAATTTGTAGTGTTTTTTAAAGTAATGATGTCACTTATGACGTAAGTATGGTTACGAAGTGCCAAGTCCAATTAGAATTTTATGATTATTTAATAGAGAGAGAGAGAGAGAGAGAGAGAGAGAGAGCGAGAGGAGAGAGAGAGAGAGAGAGAGAGAGAGAGAGAGTTCTATTGGTGGTATATTTATTATTTAATAATTGTTGTCTTCGCCAAAATCTAAGATTCGGTTAAGGGTATGTATTCACCCCTGCAATCTGTTTCTTAGTTTATTCATTTGTGACCGACTATACACAAAAGCTACCGTACCCGATTTTGATCAACTTGGTAGTAATGTTGGGGTATGACCCAAATGAAACTAATATTTTGGATAAAGTACGTTAAAGTACAAGTACGCAACATTACTTTAAAAATTGGACGCAATGTTAAGTAAATGGCAAATATTTGGTTAGTGTATTTTTTTGAAAAAACAAAAAAAAAAAAAAAAAAACCTACTGAACCCATTTTAACGAAACTCTGTGTTCACGTGGGGTATGACCCAAGGACAAATCCGCTGGATTTTTTAATAAAGAATATATATCGAAATATAAGTACGCAGTGGAGTTAGGAACAAGATAAGACTGTTTGGCATGGTGAAGTCATGCTTGCTACTGAGTGGCTCTCTAGTTATACTGTAAGTGTTATTGTTGATAGTAGCAGCATAACTATTGTATAGTAGTAAAGTAGTGATAGATAGAAGAAAAAATATTACGTAAGATTCCATTGAAGTAAAGAGGCCCACCTTACTTTCTCTGATTTCTTACGAATTTGTTCAATGTCTTCCTCGCCCCCAGGAAGGTCCTCGTCCCATAAAAACAATATGACCTTCGGTTCGTTACGACTGTAATCAAACCGTAATCAAATTTTCTTTCTCACAATTAAACTGTTAAACAATTACTCCGTTGTTTTTTGTTTGGCTCCTTGCGGAACTGGCGGGTGACGTCATTGCAGATCTCGTAACTCTTTTATTAAGTTTTTCATTTTAATCTCTTTTTAATTAGAGTTATTTATTAATTGCTGATTATTTTATTATTATTTTTAAGAGATCCAATTATGTATCTTGGGTATTAATTACTCATTAAATAGTCGCTAGAGAGAGAGAGAGAGGAGAGAGGAGAGAGAGAGAGAGAGGAGAGAGAGAGAGAGAGAGAGAGAGAGAGAGAGAATTATAATTTTAGTTGAGTAAAAAGTGTTTTTAAGATTTTTATGTTTGAAACACACACTTACAGCCTTGGAACAAAGAGGTACAATGCCAGTTTCTTTGTAGATAGGAAACAAGAATCCAAGGCTCTTTATTCCTTTA
>NC_090729.1:152730889-152735889 GCF_036898095.1 Palaemon carinicauda
CTTCCGCAAATATGACATTTTTGACAACAGGAATCTCTTTTGGTATTTTTTCTTAAGTTTTACACCAGAGCGAGTGTTGCTTGCGTCTTACCTTGATATAAATATATGCAGGTTGAAATGGATTTCAAGTTAAAGTAAATATTATGTCAGATTACTAGATATTTTGTTTGAATAGGAAAATTCCAAGGGCAGAACATTTTATTCTAGATCCTCAGAAAATAGTTAGTTTTCCGTACGTATAATTTTTTTTCCTTTTGCTGAGTTATGAAATATACAATGATTTGTGATGTCCTTTGTCTCTACCTTTTTTATGAAAATACCTGAAATTGATATTAAGAAGTTGTACCTGTGTCGTTGATTCATTGACCGTAATGCTATTCTTTTCCGTCTTAAATTGCTTTTCAAACAAACCTAGTATACCATTGACACAACAAACACTGCATAAAAACAAACGAAAAAAAAGCTACAGTTACTTAAGAGACGACAAAGCCATGTCATTTCTTCCCAGGCAAAACAATACGCGTCTTCTATTTTTCATGCACGGGTACAAACGGACCTAGAAATGACTGATGCATGGTGTTAGTACGTGAGAACGTCGCCAGAGAGAGAGAGAGAGAGAGAGAGAGAGGAGAGAGAGAGAGAGAGAGAGAGAGAGAGAGAATCTGTCCATCTTCATCCTTCGGCACCTTTTAAAGCTGGCTCGTAATACTAACATTTGTTATTTACAGGTAAGTTAAGAGGCGTGACAGGTCGGAGTTCTCAGGTATTTTGCCTGGTCACTACTGCCGTCCTTCGATACTCTGTGCCCGCGTCCTTTAGCCGACCCATGCCTTTAGCCCACCTCCTTCTTGCACCCCTGTTCTTAGGACCCATACCCACTGGTCTGTGAGGTTTGACTGACCGATGTGGCTATAGGCTCAAGTCCGGACCTCCTAAGGTCCTTGTCCTTCTGGTATTTTGAGAACAATAGGCTACGTTGTTTAGTATACACTTTTTAAGTTTCATTACTTCTCACCCCCCCCCTTCTCTCTCTCTCTCTCTCTCTCTCTCTCTCTCTCTCTCTTCTCATCTCTCTCCTCTCTCTCTCTCGTTTTTCCTTCCGCCTAGGTTAGTCCCTCGCAAACCACGTTCCCATTTTAATGGCCAGGAAGTCTAAATGTTCCCATGGCATTTCGAACATTTGGATTTCCTCTGTATATGCATGCAGTTCCCTCATTTAGAATTCCAGATGTTCTTATTTTGTTTACTCTTCTTTATTCCTCCGTATTCTCCCTTCTTCCATTTGACTATATTACGGGTTGAAAAAGTGGACGTAAACTTTATATAATCTTTTGCTGTGATATAAGTGAAATATCAGAAAATCTACACAAAAGGTATTAGGTACACAGTATATTGATCATCAGCATACGCCATGCATTACCCTAGTTTATTTTTAGAATGTAAAATGATACGCGATGCCATACTTAGAATAAGTATACAAGTTCTTGGATTTTTCTTGTTTGCAGATATACTATAAGAATTAGTTAAGGTCGTTTAGACACCAAAACTCAGTTATCGCATCTTCTGTTCAATTTTATCTCTATTAGTTAGCCTGTCTTATAGGAACACCTAATTACAGTAGTTGTTTGGTTTCTTGCTAACCATGACAATATTAATTATTTATTTATTTATTTATTTTTTTTTTTATTTTTTTTTTTTTTTGCTAAGCATGACAGTTTTATTTTCTCTTTACATCGAATTCCATTTATTGTAAAGTGATCGGCCACCATAAAAATTTCTTTTATTTTTTATTTCATCGTCCCACAGATTTCTTATTATATTCTGTAGCCTATCAATGCCCTCAACCGACTTCCATACCTGGGACTTTATTGGGGATTATCTTCTCTCGAAAATCTCTTTACAGACTTTGACGCTCGTCTGTGTTACTGAGGTCCCAAATCCTTATTACTTTATTTCAGATACATTCAGACCTGTCACTGAGCTTGCATATTCTCTCTCTCTCTCTCTCTCTCTCTCTCTCTCTCTCTCTCTCTCTCTCTCTCTCTCTCTCTCTCTCTCTCTCTCTCCTCACGCACATATATCACCATGTATTATACACACACACACACACACACACACACACACACTATATATATATATATATATATATATATATATATATATATATATATATACATACATATATATACACTGTATAAATACATTATTTATGAATATATATATATATATATATATATATGTATCTATACCTTTTATATATATGCATATATATATATATATATATATATATATATATATATATATATATGTATATATATATATATATATATATATATATATATATATATATATATATATATATATATAGATGTGTGTGTGTGTGTGTCTAAAATAAAGGGATTCTTGAAAACAAAACCAACACATTGAAACGAAATAGCCAATTTCGGCTTTGAATACCAAAGAATGTGGACTGTAGGTATATCGAGATATTTATAACGATTTCTGCTGGATTAAAAATAGTGAATAGAATTCTAACGTTATGCCAGTGTTACAGTTAAGGTAGTCAATCAATATACGTAGATATCTCAAAACCCCAAAATTCTAAAGCTAATCAGTGTTGTCCTCACATCTGCTTTCAAAATACTCAACCATTCTTTCCCCCGTCCAGGGCATCCATTATCTCTTTTGCGATCGGATTCCTCATGTTCTAAAACCATAAACTCTCGGGTTATTGAAGGACCTTTCCCAAAATGACCGTGGATCGTTTCGGGGGGACCCTTGAATGAAAGGAGATTCGCTCCGGGCTCCTACAGGATGGGACGGCAATGCTTTACGGGTCGACAGCAGGATTATTTCCGCGCTTTTTATACCTGTCATGTCGATCCTGTCACTTTGGGAAAGGACAGGAGTGGCTGAATGAGAGAGAGAGAGAGAGAGAGAGAGAGAGAGAGAGAGAGAGAGAGAGAGAGAGAGACGTATGCTATCTTGTGGAAAGATTTATGTGATAATTTTTAAGGGAATGTAAGTTTAGATGTCAACAGATGTTGAGGGAAAAGAGTAATTCCGATGACAGAGGATACAAAATATTTTGGGTAAATATATAGGTGTGTGTAAGACACGAGAGAGAGAGAGAGAGAGAGAGAGAGAGAGAGAGAGAGAGAGGAAGAGAGAGAGAGAGAGAGAGAGAGAGAGAGAATATATCAATGGATGATCATGATACTGTTATTTTCTTCACTGTTTTTGTTATCATTATTATTCAGCCAAAAACCAGAGGCACTTGAACGGATGGTTCTTTGCTATTCATATATAATATATTATGCATCATTCATTATTTATTAGGTCATTGTTTATAAGGTGTCATTTTTGTTTACTCTGAGAAAAGATACTTCATACCCTTACGGTAGAGTGGTCTCATTTCGTGAATTACATACATGCATACAGACATAACCCTACAATGCATTACAATATCAAGTAACGATATCTTACGTTCTTAATAGACGTATAAAAACATACATACATACATACATAGCTACAGCCTACATGAGATCACAAGTAATCTTAATTACTTTTTTTTATTGAAGTACCGTACATGGATACATATATGCATGCAATAGTGTAAATGCTATAAGATTTTGTGTATTTTATTCCTAGAGAGTTCAGGTAACGGAATTCTCTACTTGTGAAGGTCGAGGTTTCTTTAAAATGATATATATTTACATGATGGTTGAATATTACTGATTCGCCTTCGCTCTATTATCACACAGCTAAATTATGATAGGACACGCACACTCGTACGCACACATACATACATACATACATATATATATATACATATATATATATATATATATATATATATATATATATATATATATATATATATATATGTATGTATATATATAGTACCATAGAGTTTAGGATATACAGTATATGCTGTAAATAGTTTTCCAGGATATTAAATTTGATAAGTGTTATAAAAACTATATAAAACTGAACCGTTATATTGACTGATGCATGGTGTATAATAAGAAGTTATTTTACTCAATAAAACTAATTTTAATACCCTATTTCAATTAATATATTTTTTCTTCAAATTTATGGGTTTATTTGTTTATTTATTTTATATTGATATTAACATTTACAAATGTATTGCAGTAAATAATTATGAATGTTTTGCAATAATGATTCGTTGACACAGCTGTTTCAAAACTAATGCATACAGATAAGCAATCATATCTTTAACAGATGAATGCGATGTAGTACATATTACAGTATTACTGGCTCAATAGCGTATATAAATGTGTGGTATTCTTATAGCAGAGCCATATCAGGTAGCCACAGGTATAGGCTAGTCATTTTCCAGGCATCTGAAGCATTGGTTCATCACGGAGTTTCTAACACTGAAAAACCTTGGGTTTTTTTTTCTTGTATCACTTTTCAAGTAAATTGTTGTCTTGATGAAAAAACTTCGGCTTGGTAGAAGTTCGAATTACCTTAGGTTTCTCTAGGTCATGGAGAAGTGATAATTCGTGTCTTCGTGTTGTTGGTGGATTGATGATGTCAGGCTTTTGGGGAGTCGAGAAGAACTTTCGTAAATTAGGTCACTTGGAATGGAAGAGACTCTTCAAGGACGTCATATTCTTTTATTTTATAGGAGCAATTTTTTTTTTTTTTTTGTGGGGTAAATTTCTTGCTGGTGGTTTTTTAAGGTTAGATCATTATCTTTTAATGGAAATCAAAAGAGCATATCAGGAACAGCGCAGAATTTATATAGTTTTCCATTTGTGGTAAATAGGTGGCAATACTGATTTTTTCTTTAATTATATAAGAAAAGAAAAATTTTAAGGAATAAAATATTCAAAAGGCTTTTTTGAAAGAAATTAGTATTTGAGAGAAAAGCATTGCAAAAAGGCTGTTAAAAGCTGAAAGGGATATCATGATGTGAATCAAGGTAGACTGCAATACGACTAGCGTGAGGAAAAGAGACGTCTTATATCTAT
>NC_090729.1:152740889-152743389 GCF_036898095.1 Palaemon carinicauda
GGGGTCATAGAGTGGCACTTATCTCGTGGGGCGAGAGTCAAGGGTGGTCCTCTGCGCGCAGATGTGGAAGTGTGGCTGAATAGGTCCTCATTGCAATGGGACGCCTGTTTCCTAATTAAAAGCTTTGTGGGTTTTTATATTGTTATTTCTTGGCGATGATGAATTTTCCTGCTGGAATTTTGAATAGGAATTTGATTTAAGAAATTTTTATTAGTGGTTATTACAGTATATTTTAGATGTGATACATATATCATACACACATGTACATGATATTAAATTCATATCCTTTAAAGTCTAAAATGTGTTATTATAGGTATTTAAGAATAATGATTCTTGGTAATGAAAAAAGAGGAAAATTGATGGCGCCGTTTGTTTAAAAGTATATCAACTTCAATACCGTTTAGATATAATAATTAGCAATTCTAAGCAAATGTTGAAAATAAGTGTCTTGTTGATTGAATTTTTGATAGAAAATGAGGGTAAATAGGGTACACAAATCTGATGATTTGGTTGGAGTGTGATCAGTCATATTGTGAAAGGTATTTATTTCATGTTATAGTTTTTGTAGATGAGCAACCGACAAAGTAGGTTTGAGAATTTATTTGTTCTTATTTATGAAGGTCTTTAATAATTAGCAATTTGGAAGATCATATATTTATATTAATAGCTGGAATTCCTACGACATAAAGGAAGCAAATAAGACTAACAGCAGATTTCAAGAACAAAACACATGAGACACACACTAAAAGGCATAATTCTTATGGCAAGAAATTTTAGTTGTTGTCAGTAATTATTTTTTTTTCTTTGTTTTTGCTGATGTCACATATTTTGTACATTTGCTGTTCTTCATTTTTGTTTTTATTGCATGCATCTATATATTACCATATTATCTTTTCCTGACCTTGGAATTCTATGCTCAATCTGCCAATAATGTACTGTAAACACTGGTGATATTGCATGTCTTGTCTTTTTCCTGATGTCATAAGTGTAACAACACTGAACCCATATTGTAACTGTATATGTCTTTTGCTGAAATAAAGATTATTATTATAATTATTATTGCAAAAGAGTAAAAATATATCTATAACTCAAAATTAATTGCAAGAGAAGTTTAAGTAAAGACATTTGTCATAAAAAATGCGAAGGTATTTGCCAGATTGAAATAATTCGATATATGTTCTAGCTTCAGCTGATTCACTATGGATATGGATAATATTATTGCCTACTTGAGTGTTTACTCGCATAATACAAATAAGGTCGAAATAATATTCAATTATATTTTTTTCAAGAGTTACGGATTAAAGATTCCTGATCTAAATTACCCTAACGTAACATTATTTATTATGAATTGTATATGGAATTTCCGAATATTATTTCTAAACAAAAGTGAATATATCTTATTATTATTATTATTATTATTATTATTATTATTATTATTATTATTATTATTATTATTATTATTATTATTATTAATTTAGATTTTAATTTGAAAGAAAAATCTTTTTCATATAAATCATATTTTCATATTGTAATCAACTGTCATTTAATTTACCTTTATTATATATTTTCACTTCGGAATGCAAAACCATTAAGCTTATTTCACAGCCTAAGTGCAAGATCCACTTATTCCCCCAAGTCTGCGACCCTGAAGGACCTTCTGTAAAAAGGGCGAAAGCGTGAATCTGTGTAACTGGAGACCTGGTCTAACCCCCTCCCCCAGTGGCCAAATATGATCTCTTGTACGCCCAACCCCCTCCCCCCAAATCCCTCTGCCACCCATTCCTCGGATTAACCGCAAATTTGTCACCCTTCTGGCACGAGGGTTACCTCTCGTTCTTGGGGTCTTCCTATTTCAGGAGGGCTACGCGCGTGCGTGCTTGCATTTGTGTTTAGGTTAAGTGAGCGTGTGTTCGTACGTACACATGATTATATTGCCTTATATATGAGTGGGGATACCTTACCATGGCGAAAGGGTTTGTGTATCGCCCTGATTAGCAAAGCTGTACTATTCAGGGTTACCCATACTAGGTTGTTTTGCTGTGAGCGCCCAGAAGAAATCTCCCACCATCATCAATTCGCACTGGGCAGCGTGGTGATGAAAACTGGCCAAACCTCGTACGTGAACTGACATTTTTTTCTTGCAGTGAACTGAAAATGGTTGCATTTGTTGTTGTATATATATATATATATTTATATATATATATATATATATATATATATATATATATATATATATATCACATATAGATATACATACACACACACACACACACACACATATATATATATATATATATATATATATATATATATATATATATATATATATACTTTGTAGGTGTGTCTATGTCTTTATTTGAAAATATGAATACTTGAACTGAAAAGAAAAAACTAAAACTTTAAACATATTGTAATTTATTTGAACTCGAAGTTTTCTTGTTATCTTTTTTGCCCTCCTCGGCTACTCACCCCCCCCCCCCCCAACAAAACCTTTTGAATG
>NC_090729.1:152748389-152755889 GCF_036898095.1 Palaemon carinicauda
TGATTTTCGCTCTGAGTTGATTCAGAGATAAATTTGAGCCTGATGTTTCTCCCCTGAATAGTTGACCACCCTTGAAGTCTGAAGTTCTACGAAGATAGACCTTTAGGCATTCTACTGGACATAGAGATGCATCTTCTTTCAGAGGGCAGATTCTCCAGGGACCCCACCTGTTGGTGGGTAACTCATTCTTGGCGAGAAACGTAGGATCCGGAAACAGGTTCAGATCCCCCCCATCCAGGAACTGAACACGACCTGCCTCTCTCGAGAGGGCTACAATTTCACTAACCCTGGCCCCGGACGCGAGTGCAAATAGGAAAATAACTTTTTGCGTCAAATCCTTTAACGCACATTCTTCATTGCTCAACAGGGAGGCGAAATGAAGAACTTTGTCTAAAGACCATGAGATGGGCTTTGGAGGTGCTGAAGGTCTGAGCCTAGTGCAGGCTTTCGGAACTTTATTAAAGATCTCGTTACCTAGGTCGATCTGGAAGGCAAATAAAATGGGTCTCATCAAAGCAGATTTACACACTGAAATCGTGTTAGCTGCCAACCCTTGGCCATGGAGGTGGATGAAGAAAGATAAGCAGAAGTCTGTTGAGATCTCCTGCGGATTCTTTGCCTTTACAAAGGCCACCCATTTTCTCCAAGATGACTCATATTGCCTTCTAGTCGATTTGCACTTATATTCCTCTAGGAAGTCTATGCTGGCTTTCGAAATCCCGAAACGCTTTCTCACCGCAAGGGCGAGAAAATCATGAGCTGCAGGGTCCGGGTTTTCTGTAATGAAGCGCAGACAGTCGACTTCTGAACTCGCTGGGTCAGAACTGGATGTGGTAGCAGCACAAACTTCATCTGTAGTTCCAACGCCAAGGGGAACCACATACTGTTCGGCCACTTGTGGGCCACTATTGCCGCTACCCCCTTGAAGGATCTCAGTTTGTTGAGGACCCTCAACAGAAGGTTGTGAGGAGGGAACAGATAAATCCTGGACCATCTGTTCCAGTCGAGGGACATCGCGTCCACTGCTTCCGCTAAGGGGTCCTCGTACGGGGACACGTACAGGGGCAACTTCTTGTTGTCTTTCGTCGCAAAGAGGTCTATCTGCAGTTCTGGGACTTGATTCAGAATGAAGGAGAATGATCCTGCGTCTAAGGACCATTCCGACTCTATCGGTGTGAACCAGGATAGAGCGTCCGCTGTCACATTGCGGACTCCTTGAAGGTGAACTGCCGACAGGTACCACTTCTTCTTTTCCGCCAATCGGAAAATGGCTAACATCACCTGGTTGAGAGGTGGTGACCTCGACCCTTGTCGATTCAAGCATCTCACAACCACCTCGCTGTCCATCACCAATCTTATGTGGATCGAGTGACGCGAGGAGACTTTCTTTAAGGTAAGGAGCACTGCCATAGCTTCTAGAAAGTTTATATGAAAGGTCCTGAATAGCTTGGACCAAGTCCCCTGGACTTTTTTCCGATGAGAGTGACCTCCCCATCCCTCCTTTGAGGCGTCTGAGTGAATCGTCATCGACGGGGGAGGTGGCTGAAGAAGAACCGACTTCTTTAGATGTCTGGCTTGGGACCAAGGCCTGAGAAGAGTACGTAGCCGAGGCGGCACTGGTCTTCTCAGATCTCTTCGCGCGTTTGATGCATACCTTCTCCAAACTCCGGTTGCATCCTTTAGCTGTGCTCTTAGCACTGGGTCTGTCACTGAAGCAAACTGGAGAGAGCCTAGTACCCTCTCCTGTTCGCGTCTTGATATCCTTTTGGAATCTAGAAGTCTCTTGACAGAGCCCGCTATCTCCTTCCTTTTCTTCGTCGGGATGGAGAAACTGTGTGACAAAAGGTCCCAGTGGATTCCCAGCCACTGGAACTTTTGGGATGGAGAAAGTCGAGACTTTTTTCTGTTGATCTTGAAGCCTAGGTACTCTAGGAACTGGATCACCTGACTGGAAGCTTGCAAGCATTCGGTCTCGGATGCTGCCCACACCAGCCAGTCGTCCAGGTAGGCTACTACCTGAATTCCCTTTAGGCGTAATTGTTTGAGAGCTGCGCTCGCAAGCTTCGGGAAAATCCTTGGGGCTATGTTTAGCCCGAATGGCATGGCTCTGAAGGCGTATAGTCTCCGTTGTAGCCTGAACCCTAGGTAGGGGGAGAGTCGACGGCTGATTGGAATGTGCCAATAGGCGTCTGACAAGTCTATAGAGACTGAGTATGCCCTCTTGGGCAGTAAGGTCCTTATGTGTTGCAGTGTTAGCATCTTGAATTTGCAATTCACTATGAACTTGTTGAGTGGCGACAAGTCCAGAATGACTCTGAGCTTTTCCGAGTCTTTCTTGGGAACACAAAACAGCCTCCCTTGGAATTTGATGGACTTCACCTTTCGGATCACCTTTTTCTCCAACAGTTCTTGAACGTACTCCTCCAGAACGGGGGTGGAGTGTTGGAAAAACCGAAGGCACGGGGGTGGAGTGCTGTACCAGCTCCAGCCCAGTCCATTCTTGAGTAGGCTTTGGGCCCAGGGATCGAAGGTCCAGTGATCCCAAAATTTCATCAGTCTCCCTCCTACCGGTATCGTTTCACTTGGACTGCCGTCCTGAGGTCTTGCCTCCCTGACCACGACCACCTCTGAATCCCCTTCCCCTTGAGGGGCGCCTAGACGAGCCTCTGGCTGCTCCTCTAGGTTTTGCACGAAAGGAAGAAGACTGTCCTTCGAACGTTGGGGTGAATGCGGTGGACTGACCTGGCACAGCCTGGGGTACCCACTGAAAAGTGGTTGGGGTTTGTGCCACCATCTGGGGCACTGGAGGCAATGGCAATTGCAGTTGCTGTTGCTGTCTAAAAGGCTTGGCTGGCCGAGACGGTAGCCTAGTCCTCATATTCTTCCTCTTTGGTTGAGGACCCTCATCCGGGGAAGACTTTCTTTTGATAGCTAGGCCCCACTTCTGGAGAAGGTTTCTATTCTCCACGGCGGCCTTATCAACAACTTCTTTGACCACATCGGTAGGGAAAAGGTCTTTTCCCCAAATGTTGGAGGAGATTAACTTCCTTGGCTCGTGTCTCACCGTAGCCCCGGTGAACACGAACTCCCTGCAAGCTCTCCTTGCCTTGACGAAGCTATAAAGGTCCTTCGTCACTGTGGCTAGGTGAGACTTAGCCACCACCATGAACATTTCATGGACCTTGGGGTCACTTGCCATCGTCTCAAGAGTAGTCTGATGAGACATTGAGGTAGCCAGTCTTTCTTTTGTCTCGAACTCTCTTCGTAAAAGAGAGTCGGACAGCTTGGGGAGGTCCTCGCCGAATTGCCGTCCGGCAATATCAGCCTCCAACTTTCCCACTGAGAACGTCAGATGGACATCCTCCCAGTCTTTGTGGTCCATAGGCAGGGCCAGCGACAAGGGTTTACACTCCTCCAGGGAGGGGCAAGGCTTGCCGGCCTCGACTGCCTTTAGGACATCCGCAAACCCTTTCTGTAAAAAGGGGAAGGCTCTAGCAGGAGAGGACACAAAAGAAGGGAGCTTCTTGCTCAATGCAGCTACCTTCGAGTTAGAGAAGCCCCTCTCTTTCATCGAGGATGAAAGTAGGGCTTGAGCCTTAGCGTGGTCCATAATTATGACCTCCTTCGGCTCTGTCTCCTCCCTTGAAGCTGGTTCTTTTCTCAGCCGGACATAGCAGTCCGGATATGATGCCTTGCTGGGCCAGAATTCCACCTCCTCTAGGGGAACTGAACCCAGCTTATCCGAGATGACGATCTTTCCAGTCGTCATCGGCATGTGCTCAGCATACCTCCATGGGTTAGCATCTGAGCATAAGGGAAGGTCTTTCACATTGAGCCTTTTCCGGGGCCCATGTGATTCTGCCAGGGACTGCATACGCAGTTCCATAGCAGCCGCCTTCTCCTGATTCTCCTTCTGCATTTGTTGGATCATTCCAACAATCGAAGAGAGGGCCTGTCCCAGTTCTACTGGGAGACCGGCCGATGTTGAGGGAATAGGCTCCGGGATCTGAACCGGAGTAGCCGACACCTCGTCGACCTCATCCTCTACGACATCCGGGGTTTGAACTTCATCCTGACCTTCTGCCAGGAGGTCTTGTTCCAAACGCTCGTCAAGGTCAGACATCCTGTCATCTAACTGGATGTCTTGCATCGCGACTGCGACTTCCACGTCCACCTGGACTTGATCTTGGGGGATCTCCTCTTGAGGCTGGGGAATCACTGCATCAGCTGATACCTTGGGAAAAAGATACGCCCTCATCTTCTCACTTGGAAGATAAGGGCCAGAGGTGTTCTTTTGGAAGCCCCTTACCCAGGTACGAAGCTTCTCCCTTGCTATATCCCTTGATTCCGCCGTTCTAGGGGAATCAAAAGCCTCAGTAATCAGGTTAGTGCATACAGTACATACCTGAGGGTCCCAATACTGGAGATCATCCTTGGAGACAGCGCATGCTGCGTGTCTCCTACAACACTCATGTCCGCAGAGGTTCTTGCTGCGGACGTTGCAGAAAACATTTCCGCACTTCGGAGGGTCCTCCTGTAAAGAGAAGAAATTTCCATGAGTATCAAGTGAACTATGTATCACTGGATATGCATAGTATAGCATAACAATTCATAAAGGAAAGACACACACTTGTGTTTCCCTCACAACCCATTGTTGCAGCCTTCCAGATAATAAAATCAAAATGGTTAATCTCTTCTAGAGTAACCAATGCAAGGTTTCCAGAGGAAACAGGTGGAGCTCACACCTAAGCAATGATTTTAAAATCCTGGATAATAGACAGGAAAGAACTCACTTTCCTATCTGTAGGGCAACAGCAAAGGGATGTGCGAGAAAACACAATAGTGTTAGAAGACACAGTGCTGTACCAAAACCCTTACCATAATTTTCTTCTTACTGTATATGTTATACTGAAGAATACTAGTACAGTATATGGGGATGCGTGCCGGCCTGCCTTTGCCGGCCGGCACACACCATAACTAGCTTTAAAGTATACTACTTAACAGCTATAAGGTGGCAGCACTCTGGTTCAAATGCATGTGCCGGTCGGCAGCAACTGCCGGCCGGTAACAGCCAATGTTGGACGGCAATGGCTGCCGGCCACCAACTACACAAGGTAGTACCCAGCTGCCGGCCACACTCTTGGTGACCGGCAGACAAGGGCTGACATAAGCCGGCCGGCAAAGGTACAAGACCGATGCCAGCCGGCAGCAAAAGAACCAGAGGACTACACCTGCCCGGCTGCCGGCCTCATAGGCCGGCAGCCGGGTCAGGTACAGCACTAGAAGAAAAATAGAATGGATGCCTGGATAAGAGTGTACACAACCTCCAAGCCCGGCAACCGAAAGAGTGCATATAAGGAAGGGGAGAAACTAATTCAGGCTTCCTGACCAATGCCGTCTGGCTCTACAGGCAGGCATGGATGAGGGACCAAGAGAGGTCCGGGCAGCACTCGAAAACATAAGACCCTTGCCGGCCAGCAGCTCTGCCGGCCGGCAAGGGGCTGAGTCAATTCCACATCCTAACCTATACTAGGTCCAGATGTAGAACGACGTACAGTACAGTAATGGCTCGGCCATTACGGAGAAAGAGGGGGAAGGGACAAGAGGGTCCTGCCAACCTTGCTTTAGTGACAGATCACCCGCAGCCAAGAAACTTATCTTAGCCTAAGACAGATCTAAGGGGGAAGGCCAGCAATACTTGCCAGCTCCCAGAGCACCAAAGCAAGGAAGGCGTTGCTACTCCCAGGGAAAGAAACTTATCCTCCCCCGAGAACAGCAACAAGGACTAGTCTGGTAGATCACAAAAGAAGGAATCATATCCACAGAAACCTTCGGTAGTGACCTAAGGGAGCTGAGCTCCCTTTGTCTGTGTCAGGTCAGCGAGGGGGACTCAGCCCCAAGCCAGACAACACAGACTCAGACTAAAAAACTCTGTTGTTCTGTCCCTCTTGAACCATACTACAGGAACAGGAAGGTACAGTAACACCCCAGTATAGTTTTATCGAAAATAAATTCGGAAAAAACCACTTAGGGATAAGCCCAAGGCTTAAACAGAGGGAAAGGGATTGCATACCTTCTCCGAAGAAAAGAAAGCAACCGGGGAGTATGATAAAGTATACTAAGGCTCCATAAGCAACTAGCCTAGGCACCAAGAGAATCGATTACCTAAATCACCGAAACTCACTCGTATACTATCTTGGAAATATTCCACACAGTCTTAAATGTATAAAATATAGCCTAAAGCTTCAATAAAATTTTAATTACACTCGGAAAAACCAAAATCATGCATGAAGTACTAGGACCAAACGACTAGGCTACATGGCCTAGCGTAGGCCAGAATGGCGAATACTTCGCCAAATAATACTAAGCACGAAAGGAAATCCTATGTAATGCTAAATAGCTAAAATTTATTAAAGCAAAACAACCAGGAATGTCGCTCTGACTAACTAATTTATACATAGCGAGCGACAGCGTCCAGGACGCCTCTGGTAGGCTACGGCTCTTGTATCAAAGATTAATCCTATTAATCACTCAAAATTTTACCAAGAGCCTACATTTATACATAAAAGACATTATACTCAACTTATCAGAGGCCAACGAAGACGGAGAAGCCATGAAAAAGTAGAATAAATCCAAGATTTGCGAGAAACACAGGAAAAAACACCGAGTTGTTAAGCTACGCAAAAAGGAATACAGATGGCGCCAGGATTGGCGCCAGGCACGCATACGAATCGGAGGATAGGGAAGCCTTGGGAGCGGCTCCCCTTTTTTCTTTCCCGAATTCGTATCTCGCCAATCACCTCCTACGAGACGATATCTCTGTCCAGGATGTAGATTGCCATGTGGCGTGTCAAGAATACGTCCTCTGATATGTCGCGATATCCCTTTCACGAGGGATACTCGCTCCAGGAGTTAGAATTCTGGTACCTTAAGGTAAATTCTCTGGGAATATCGCCGTAGTTGTAATATACCCTAGGAAGCTACCCTATAGGAACTTCCATCAGGACGACATGGCTTGAGCCCAAATATATATATATATATATATATATATATATATATATATATATATATATATATATATATATATATATATATATATATATTGAGGGGGGATAGCCACACCTAAACGTGATAGTTTATTTTTTATCTATAGTGACTAATAATTTCCATGTATCTTTCTCAATATCTGTACAATTTATATTCGGAACGAATTTGGCTTTTGTTGTGGAACGATACAATTTAAACATCAACTCAAATTAATGATTGTAGACCGTAAGACATTCACAAAAAGGTTACTTGAAATCTCTCTCTCTCTCTCTCTCTCTCTCTCTCTCTCTCTCTCTCTGAATTCTTTTGCTAAATTAGATAGATTACAAGGTTGGTAGAGGGTTTTAACGAATATGTTGGAATTCAGTAAATTTTGATGTCTATGAAACTTTCTTTTCTCACGCCGAGATGCAAATGGATAGGCTGGAAGTGTCGGGGGGGGGGGGGGGAGTG
>NC_090729.1:152760889-152770889 GCF_036898095.1 Palaemon carinicauda
TATATATATATATGTATAAATCTATATCTATCTATCTATCTATCTATCTATCTATCTATATATATATAAATATATATATATATATATATATATATATATATATATATATATATATGTGCGTATAAATACATGTAAGCTCAGAAATGTTAATGATTTCAAGTTGAAAGGCCACATGAACACATTTGGATAAAAATTCGAATTTTTACATTTTGTATATGGATACCAGAGAACGGAAAGAGGTAGTTCGTTTTTTTTATGTTTTTTTTTTTTTCTTTTGAAGAAAATTGATGTATAGTATTAGATCATTCAAAATCAATGACAATTTCGTGGTGCATATATGCTATAGTTTTGCATTGTTTTTCCATGTTGCTTTTATCTATGCATATAGTTTGTGGGTAATGGATTAACTTCAGCTATTATAGTTTATTTACTATTCTTTACTCTATCTTTCAGTGGTTCCATATTTGGGCATTCTTTTCTGGGTCATCTTGATTTGCGAATTATTTGTATTTTATAGTTACATAATAATAATAATAATAACAATAATAATAATAATAATAATAATAATAATAATAATAATAATAATAATAATAATAATAGGCAAAATATTTCTTTTGTTTTATTTTAATCTTTTTTATGAATTTCATTTCTTTTTATCTAGATATAAACTTGTGCTTACATGCATATGAGAGAGAGAGAGAGAGAGAGAGAGAGAGAGAGAGAGAGAGAGAGAGAGAGAGAGAGAGAGAGCTAAGGATGAGGGGTTTGAGGAGCCCATAGCTCTATCTGCTGAATCATCAGCAGGCATTGCCTGGCCCTCCTTGGTACTAGCTTGGGTGGAGAAGGGGCTTGGGTGCTGATCATATGTATATATGGTCAGTCTCTAGGGCATTGTCTTGCTTGATAGGGCAATGTCACTGCCCCTTGCCTCTGCCATGCATGAGTGGCCTTTAAACCTTTAAACAGTAAAACTGAGCTGAGTTAATCAAATAAAAACATGTTTTGCATGTAACATTAATGAAATCCTAAGATTCATTTTAGATAAAACTGTTTTAGCCATTAGAGCCTCATTGTGGCATCGCCACCAAGTGATCATTTCAGAAAACTTCTCTTTTTTTCTTATTTGTTCGTTGCCCTTCGTTATCGAAATATCAAAAGACTCCTAGGCGTTATCCGCGTTAACAAAAGCCGCGCAGACAACGGGGAATACAAATGCACCGGTGGAATTACACTTGCTACATGTAAATCCTTCCCTCCCATTTCCTTTGATATAATACCGACTGCTAACTGAGGCCGCGAAAGCAAGAGGCGTTTGCACACAAATGATCTACGAATACTGTTCTCAGATTAATTGACTGAATAATTAAGTGGTTGGATGTGTAATTTTGAGTTTGGAGGAGAGGGATGTTATTATTGCTTGGATCTGTGTGTTTTTTTTTTTTTTTTTTTTTTGCAGGAAATTGATATGTAAAAACTAAAGATATGTTAAAAATTCATGGGAGCAAGATATGCAGTACGTAAAATACAATCTATGTATGTAGTTATATGTTGTCTAAGTTATTATAAGACCAAATAATGAATTAGAACTTTTTTTATTAGGTCAGGTAAGTATTTCCCAAATGCTTGGTAATGCTAAGTTTTGTGTTATTTTTTATGAGATTATTCAAGTTTGCCTATGAGTAAGGATTGCAATAAGAAATTTGTATGATACAATCTTTGACTGGTAGACGTCTCTCAGAATTTTAAGACAAGAATTCTTACGTCTCTAAAAAGAGAAGTTTCGTTGCAAAATGCCTCGATTGAACCTGTCTTTTCTGAATGACACAGTCTCCCCTTTTACTACTGGATTCGTCACGGCACTTGGAATGCCACACAGGGAGCTTTGAAGTTACCCTCACTTCGTTGCGTCTCCTTTTACTCTGATTGCCTAGTTGGCTACACGAGTACTTGTTAGAAAGAAAGCGAGGGACAGAGTTATAGAAACTTTTGAATATCTTTCGAATGGTTTCACCCCGGTAGGTTGAGGATTAACTCGTCGAGTCCCTCCCATTTTTTATGGTACACAAGTGGTATGACGAAGATTGACACTCGTGTCTATATATTTCTCCCTTCATCTCTTTCCCTATCTACCCTAGCTGCGACCCGCAATAGTTGTCTAACAACTAGGTACTCTATTCGCTGCTCAGGCGAACAGAGGCATTCTTGATTTTCAGGAACGTGATCATTTGTTCTTCTGCTTGCCGGAGATTCGAACGCGGGACTTTAGCCTTGTCATTTATGTGCGCTATTGAAAACGAGAGAGAGAGAGAGAGAGAGAATTTTGAGTAGTTTCATACATTTCCTTAAGCAAAATCATGTTGGCTCTTCTTTCTGATATATCATTTATTGTATGATTCTATCTCTTGAGAGCTCACTCGCTAACATGTATGGTTTGACAAATTTTTTGTTAGAGAATATGTATTATGTTAAAGAAAGGATTTTCGTTTGTGATAATGTTCCAATTTGAAATATTTCTCCTAAAAATCTTTTTAAATATTTCTGTCTTAAATAACCGAGTGGAGATAAAACTGGTACGGGATTTTATTCAATTCGCATATGCATGCAAACACGTGCATGTGCATGCATTTTCATATATACCTCATATGCATGTGAATATTTTTATAGATTTTTCTGCATTAATGCATAAACATCTTTATACCTGGTCTGAATATTTCTTTCACATTTCGTATGTTTACACACACACACACACACACCCACACACACACACACCCATATATATATATATATATATATATATATACAGTATATATATATATATATATATATATATATATATATATATATACATACATACAGTATATATATATATATATATATATATATATATATATATATATATATATATATATATATATACATATATATACATACATACAGTATATATATATATATATATATATATACATATATATATATATATATATATATATATGTATATATATATATATATATATATATATATATATATATACAGTTATGCAAAAGCATAGAATTATGCATATACTTACTTAATTGTGTTTATAATAGTTTTGTTACCGCTCTCCCCATTAGGTTAACGTAATATATGAAATTGCACCCACCAATGTCTGTAGTTGCCGTGGACCGTAAAATTAGGATTACAAATGACCCTAATTGAATAGTTGGGAAATTGGTTCTAGAGGGTAAGATGTGATAGTTAATAATTTTCTATGCAGTGTTTATGTTGTAATCAGTTTCTAAGCAGTGATTATGTTGTAGGTTATGAATTCCTTGTTTGGTAATGAAGTAATTTATAGTAATGTAGCCATATATGTAATTATATATTATTATTAATAGCTAAGCTTCAACCAAGTTGAAAAACCAGGATGCTATAAGCCGAAGGGCTCCAACAGGGAGAAATAGCCCAGCGACGAAAGGATTATGAGGAAATAAATAACCTAGAAAAGAAGTAATGAACAATTACAATAAAATTTTAAGAATAGTAACTACATTACAATAGCTCATTTAAATATACCCTATAAAAGAGACTTGCGTCAGCCTATTCAACATAAAAAGCATTCGCTGCAATTTTGAAGTTTTGAAATTCCACCGATGCAAATACCTGATTAGGAGGATTATTCCATAATTTGGTCGTACCTGGAATAAAACTTCTAGCCTGGGAGGCATGACAATTAGAATTAACTGCATGCCCAGTAATACGAACAGGCTGGTACTGTCCGGGAAGATCTGAATGTAAAGGATGGTCTGAATTATTAAAAAGCTTATGCAGCATGCTTAAAAAGCTAACTGAACGACGGTGCCAGAGATTAACAAGTAGATAAGGAATTAGAAATTTAGTAGACCGCAAGTTCCTGTCAAACAAATTAAGATGAGATTCAGTAAAATTTTGGATGATTTTCCTTAGAAGCAAAAAACCACGAGAAATGAGCTATTTTAGTCTCAATGTGTCACCGGCGTCATGCAGTCTTGGCTAGTTATTATTATTATTATTATTATTATTATTATTATTATTATTATTATTATTATTATTATTATTATTATTATTATTATTATTATTATTACCTTCGCCAACGAAGTTGGAAGGAGATTGTGTTTTTCCCCCCGTTTGTTTGTGAACAGCTTCCTGGCCACAATTTTAATCGTATAGTAATGAAACTTGCAGGGATTGATTGTTATGTAAAAATCTGGAAATTAATAAATTCTATAAGGTCAAGGTCAAACAAAATGTCCAATTCACGTAATCAGACATAAGTTGGTTCATATCCGAGTGTATGAAAATCCACGCCAATTAATACATGTTAAGGTCAAGGGTCAAGGTCGAGTAAAAGGTCGAGAAATAAGCTGCCGTGGTGGAGGTCTGCGCTCTACTGAGTGCCCCTCTAGTTATTTATGTGATGCCTTAGCCACCTACTCACTATTCCTCGGTTTTGTATCTTCAGTCATAGCTGGGTGAAAATAGATGATTATGACAAGTGATGAAATAGAGATCCACTTTGACTTGAGGGCTTATTTTAAGCGGTAATGAGATTTGAGTATATATATATATATATATATATATATATATATATATATATATATATATATATATATATAGTATGTATATACAGTATATATATATTGATATACATAAGTGTATATATATATATATATATATATATATATATATATATATATACATATAATGTATATGCTGTACATATGAATGGTTAATTATTTTATTAATTTGTTCAAGGCTCGTGGTATGATAAAAAAACCGTCTAATAAAATAGTTTCATCTACTACATTAAATGCGGTCTGTATTTTCAGACGCAGGTAGTACAGTACACTCGGAGCCAATTTATTATGTCTTAGATATATCCATGTGAAAAAAAAAAGTTGTGGCTTCCTGCTGTCTCTCTTAAAGATGGCTGCCTTCCCACGCAGTACTCGGAGTCGAGCATAACATTTCCGTAATAAATCACTGGTAGGCAACACCTCTGGGGTTGTCTTTTACATGACCGACTGCATCTCGCCATAAATTTCGAGATGGGGCTCCCATCGTGCCGAGTTTAAGAAGACAAAAATCGTAATGGTTAGCTCACAGTAGGCAGCCGACTGCTGATTGCCCTCCTATAACACCTGTCACTCGATTGATGGATTGAAAATCCATCAACTGTCATCACTATAATAGTGATTATCGAAGCCAAATATAAATTTGTTATAAGGGATTTTTAGTTTGAAAGAATATGATATTGATGTATGAACTGTATCACTGGTATTATTGCATATCTTATCTTTTTTTTTTTTACTGATGTAATAAGTGTAAGATCAGTGTACCCCTATTGTAACTCTGTATATGGCTTTTGCTGAAATAAAGATTATTATTATTATTATTATTATTATTAATAATAATAATAATAATAATAATAATAATAATAATAATAATAATAATAATAATAATAATAATAATATCTTGTTAATAGTTTGTCTCTAAACAGTTATTGACTTTCCTATATATATTACTCGCGTTCACCTCTTTTTTATTCAATAAATTGTACGCAGATCGGTAAAAACATTCAAGTACATGAATGGGAAACTTTTTATTCTAGTAGGTAAGGATATGTATTGACATTCTTTTGGTATTGAAATGTCTATAGAATAATTAAAGCAAATCACCGAAGAAAACTATGGCGAGCATCATCCACGGACACAAGGTTAATATATTGATCAAAGCATTATCTATCGAACATCACTGATAGTTATTCCTTAGTTTGACGGAGATAATTTGCGTTACTACGTTATTGTATACTGTGATTAAAGGAGAGATCTTCTTCTGCATTACTTAAACTGCTCTGACTTGCAAAGTTTATGAATAAGGATAATGAAGACCTAAATAAAAGTAACTCATTGCTACAAAACAATATTAAGTTTAAATCCTGATGTACTGTATAGGACACACACACGCACACACACACACACACACATATATATATATATATATATATATATATATATATATATATATATATATGTATATATATATATATATATATATATATATGTATATATATATATATATATATATATATATATACTGTATATATATATATATATATATATATATATATATATATATATATATATATATATATATATATATATATATATATATATATATATATATATGTGCGTATATATACATCTGTGTGTATGAGTATGTGTGTGACAGAGATAAAGATATCATCATCTTTTCCCACGCCTATTGACGCAAAGGGCCTCGGTTACATTTCGCCAGTCGTCTCTATCTTGAGCTTTTAATTCAATACTTCTCTATTCATCATCTACTTCGCGCTTCATAGATATAACGTGAGAAATTAAGGAAAGTATGACTAAGTGGAGTTGCCTCCAGGTATTAAGGTTCTAGCAAGCCCCGCTTTCTTAAATTTCATATCTCATGAGAGGGAAAGTTAATGGATTGACACAACCGAAGCGTCAAAACGGCAATATTTTTGATGGCGATATAATTTCGCCTGTCTCCATTCGTACCTTCTGTTAAACAAAGTTACCAATGTTTAGATGCTTCAATATACATTTCGTTTCTTTTTTTTTTCTCTTTAAATGTCTCAATTCAGGTTGCGTCGCTCATAATCTATATGTCTCTCCAAAGTATGTGTCCATGCTTAGAAAAATGCGTCAAACGTTTTTTGAAACATCATTAGCGCTAGAAAAACATCTTATAACAACTGGATGGCTAATTCCACTTAGAATGGGTCCTGGATAATTCAAACGTCATCCATAATTGGGAAAGTGAGTCCAAAGCAGATGCTGGACAATAAATTTCACCATAAATCTAAATGCATCATGCATAGCTATTAGTTCATGCATCAACCATCGTTAACCATTGCAAAATAATCTAATGGACACTTCAGACAAATCCAGTATTTAAACACTTAATCCATAGTAAATGGTCGATACATCAGATGTTGTTTATAACTTAGTTCTACCATACTTAATAAATGTTGGACCAAACCACCTTTATGTACATTTTACTGAAAGGGAAATCAACTGATGGGCATACGAACATCATAAAACCTTTAGGTCACCCCATGTACAGTTCAACACAGGAGTCCCTGGTACACCTCGCTCCGAAGTGCACCCTGTCGCACCCTTACTTTGCTGCGAGTAATCAAACGTAGAGCATAGGAAGAGAAAGCAGAGATGGTGGGCGGGGCAAAACACAGTAACTCTCCGCGCCGTAAGGGATTGTGGTGGTGCTCTTATTCGGAGTAAGGTGTACCAAGAGTTTCTGCGTCCAACTGAACATTGATTGTTGAATACATAACCTTTCATAATTTTTTTTTTTCTTTTAAATGATGAATCTCAGCTTGCAGATTCCTCAAAATGATGGCCTGATGTTCACTTTTGCTGTGGGCACGAGCTACTAAATTCATGACTCATTACGTACACATTTAGTGACATCACATGCATCAAGTGGCGGAGACATGGAACATTGCCACCTCTTTCAGAGACATCCTTCTCAGTCGGAAGCCTAAAAGGCCGCTGTTATGTGTATCGAAGGGCGTCAGGTCCTGCGGGAGGGCAGCCGCAACATCTCATATTTCGACTCATGTGGCTTCCATTCCACCCACAACATTTCCTGTCTTTGGATTTAGGAGAAGAAGAGGAAGAACTATGTAATAATAGAAGAGCGTGGGGAATATGGAATGATGAATGGGTTTAAAAGAACAGGAAGAAGACTGAGAGATAGGAAAAACATGGGAAAGTGGAATGAGGAATAGGTTCAAAAGAAGAAGCAAATAATATAAATAGGAAGTAAGATCTTGGGGTTTATTGAATAATGAATTATATATGGAATAAGAAAGGGATAAAAAAAAACACGAGTAATATGATTTGTTGATCAGTATTTAAGTTTCTTATAGCGGATGTTTAGTGAAGATGGATTGAAAAAATAATTACCCAGATTTTAGAAAAGTTCAAAAGACTAAAATAATGAGTATGTGTACAAGAAATACTAAAACGCCAGAGTCTTGAATCAATGTAAATTGCATTGCCTCTAAGATTTAAACTTCTTTCTAGAAACTGATGCTAAATTGAATTACCAATGACGAATACCGTAACATTTGTCTTATGCTATGATATGATTTTAATTCTTTTCCATTATCGAAAATCGAGTCTGCTCTTCTGGTATATATGAAACGTCTTGACGGAAATACGCCAATATACCACAACATTTTATAGATCTCGACGTTCAAAAGGGGTTTCCTCAGAAACCAGTTTCACGACGCAACGAAGAAAGAGCGACGAATGAAAAGAAAGAGGAAAGTGGCCCTTTCCGGTTCGGGATAGAATGCCCAAATTTTTTGTTGCAGAAATGACCTTCATTGATTAACTATAGATGCCGGGCTTTTTAATTTTCAATAGAGGGGATTAAGACGGAGAAATGAGAGTGGCTAGCAATTTACATTTTCAATAGGGAGGTTTTGTTTCCATTCTTTCCAGGCAAGGTCCAAAGTGACCTGACGTATTTTGAACTGAAAGGATTATTTGGACCCTCTCTCCGAGTTTCCTGGTTAAGATGGATTTTTTCTGGGTTACATTACCTCACGTGATCTTGTCATTGTATCCTTGGCTCTATTGTATTTGTATACTGTACTTTTACAAATCCCTGAACTGGAATAGAATTTTTTGTTTATTTTTGTTGCTGCTGATGTTGAAACACCTAGTAAAGAAATACATTCTTATATATTATCATATTGTTTTTAAAATGTTATGAATTATGTCCCCTTTGGTTACTATTATTATTATTATTATTATTATTATTATTATTATTATTATTATTATTATTATTAACTAAATTACAACCCTAGTCGGCAAAGCAGGATTCTGCAAACCCAAGAGCTCAAACGGGAAAAAATATCCTAGTGAGGAAAAGCGATAAAGAAATTAATAAGTTACAAGCGGAGTAATGAACAATTGATATATAATATTCTAAGAACAGTAACAACGTTAAAATAGATCTTTTATATGTAAACTACAAAGAGATACTTAATGTCAACCTTTTCAATATAACAAACATTCGCAGCAAGTTTGAACGTTTGAAATTCCACCAATTCAACTACCTGATTAGGAAGATCATTCCACAACTTGGTCACAGCTGGAATAAAACTTATAGAATACTGTGTAGTATTGAGCCTTATGGTGGAGAAGGCATGGATATTAGAATTAACTGCATACCTATACTCAATTTTTTTTTAATGAGGCGCCTTTGCCCTTTTAGCTCGGAAAAGTTTCCTGCTATCTGATTGGTTAGAATTATCTTCCCTAACCTATCAGTGATCAGGAAACTTTTCCGAACTAAAAGGGCACTCCAGCGAGTCGGTGCATATCTGCCTCACTAAAAAGAATTGACTATAGGATTAAGAGTAGGATTGTACTAATTGGGGAGATCTGAATGCAAAGGATGGTACTGTCTGGGAAGATCTGAGCGCAAAGAATGGTCCGAGTTATGAAAAATTTTATGCAACATGCATAAAGAACTACAGTAACTGAACAACTGTGCCAGAGATTGATATCTAGATCAGGAATAAAAGATTTAATAGCCCGAAAGTTCTTGTCCATAAAATCAAGTTAAATTCAGCAGCTGAAGACCAGACACTGCGCTAAAGCGTTACCTTAGAAGACAAATCCCTCAGAAAAGGCAGGAAGTTCCAAACTTCAACAGGTGAAAGACTCCCTGAGAACAACTTAACCACAAAGAGCCTATTGCAAAAGGTAAACTTCAACCGGAAATGCCCAGGTATGACCCATCCAGGTGTGAAATGAACCTGCTTCATAGCATTTTCCCACCAAATTGGTGAGAATTGAAAGCTTATTAATTTTGTTGTGGTCTGTCTCGCTTTGATGGGATTGCCATTTTTAGGATCCTGTGGAGTCTTGTGTATGCGTGTGTGTGTGTGTGTGT
>NC_090729.1:152783389-152785889 GCF_036898095.1 Palaemon carinicauda
TCTGAAGAACTTGTGGGATAGAAGATTTCTATACAGGGTTATGTTATCAGTTTAGGGACAGAATTGCAAGTGTCTGTGTTTTGCTTTTATACAAGGAAGACTGGCATAGAAAGACCATAAACAGACGCGATTGGATGGACATGCTTGAGGCCTTTATCCTGCAGTGGACTAGTTACGGTTGATGATGATGATTATGATAGAAAGGGAGTTTACCATGGTGGCGATGCATAAATGCAATATTAGTGTTTGTTTGGGGACTGATAATTGCTTTATATGAATGATATATAGAATTGCAATATTGGTATCTATATGCATCCAGTTACATCAATACCCCTTTAACTTGACCGAGGATATTGATAATGGCATTGAATGTGATGTTGTTATTATTTATGATGACAAAGGTCCGATGAAGACAACATGAGCGGTGAAAATTGAGGTTTTTGATTTTGAAACAAATTGCAACGCTGTCTTTGTGTATAATTAAGTATTTTGATACCTGATAATGAATGGTGAATCCTGAAAATATCAGTGAAGCATCGAGGATAATGACAATGATTTTGATCGAGGAATGCCGGTTACAAAATTAGTATCAGTAGAGATCGAGGACTGTGATAGCAATTCAAGATTGAGGATCCAGTATGAACAATGATAAATGATTGAAGATCATGGGATTAAGTCTAACAACTGTGATGCTTTTAAAAAACCTAAAATTACTCTGGGTTGCAGCGGTGGCGTCGATCCTAGGAACGTCATCACAGCTGTTGACAGCTTTATTAAGCCGCAGGTTCCAGCACTTGCTTTCAGATCCCCTAATATTACCCTCACTGGAGAAAGCAAAGTCATTATACCAAAAACAATTCCTCGCTGTTGAATTAGTTACGATCTCCTGCCTTCAACGTCTGTTTATAGAACACCAGCAAAAAAGATAAACGAAGACATGTAAGATTCACACTGAATAGTACAGCAGTTCCGTTCCAGTTAACAGCAGCTGGAAGCGGCAAAGCGGCATCACAAGGAATGCAGTCTTTGTTGCAGGGGCAAAGACGCTGTACCCCAGACCCACCATCGTGGAATTGTCCTTCCCAGACTCAAACGACAATAGAGAGCTGCAAGCCGGAGCGTTCTCTCATGAAAAGAAAGGGATATCTGGAGTCACGCTCGGAAGCATTGCTATTGTCTTTCAACCAACAGTCTGGCAGCGAGGGGAATAAAAGGTATTTGTACTTCCTCTTTGGAGTGATACGCAGAAGTAAGGGGGGTGGAGCTGGAATTGGGAGAAATAAAACAAGGTTTAAAATGCAAGGGAAGACTATGATTATTATCCGCTATGTTAGAGTTTATACCTAAACCTTAAATAATTGCAATATACTCTCTCTCTCTCTCTCTCTCTCTCTCTCTCTCTCTCTCTCTCTCTCTCTCTCTCTCTCTCTCTCTCTCATCGTGCGAGAAAGTATATGCAATAATCGAACGAAATATCATTTAAAGGCAAATTACACGCACGAGAAGCTTAATGTTGTTTAAAGACTCGGAGTATATTTGTTTATCTATACTCTATAGTATACCTTACAGTATTTTCACCCTTATTTACCTGTACTCCTGTCGAGAACCTAATGTTATTTAAAGATGATGGAGTGTATTTTATTTATCTATCGGCTTAGTATACATTATAGTATTTTTACCCTTATTTACCAGTACTCCTATTTTAGATATTTATTTTTTATTTTATTTTTTCTTTAACTGTTAAAAAGTTAGTCGAACAAGCTAAGGGTATTGGTATTATTTAAAATGATTTGCTTTCAGTTTTTAGAATATTTACTCTCAATTATTAAAAATTATCTTTATGTCAGAAAAAGGCTTTTATGTACTACATAAAGGATGGGGATCGTTGAAAAAAAAACCCATGTTTATATTGCATAAGAAATGCGCTTTTATTATTAAACTCAAAAAAGATGACATGAAAATGTATGAGAACTGTAGGGCAGATTGAATTGATCGAACTCCAGTATATTTTGAACGTATATCGGAAGTTACTACTTATATATTTCTCGGATTTTTTCTAATAGTTCTTTCATTATTATTTTACTTTAGTTTGTATTTTTGGCTTCAGAGGGCACTAGAAGAGTTGGAAGTCCCAGACCTACATGGCTAAGGACAATGAAGCGTGAAGTAGATAATGAATGGAGAAGTATTCAATTAAAAGCTCAAGATAGAGACGACTGGCGAAATCTAACCGAGGCCCTTTGTGTCAATAGGCGTTAGAGGATATGATGATTTATATATATATATATGTCTATATATATATATATATATATATATATATATATATTTATATATATATATATATATATATATATATATATATATATATATATATATATATATATTGTATATATATATATATATATATATATATATATATATGTATGTATATATATATATATATATATATATATATATATATATATATATATATATATATATATATATATATATATATATA
>NC_090729.1:152788110-152790610 GCF_036898095.1 Palaemon carinicauda
GACATCACGTTTTTGTGATAAAATTTTTCTTATTTGAAAAAACCTTTGGTAAGAAAGCAGATTAATTAAGAAGATTCGTTATGCAGTGAAAGTTAACGGCTGTAATTGTTTTTTCATTACTGTTTTATCCAAGCAAATGAGTACAGAATTTTCTCCGCCATCATAAAAGTACGTTTTTTTTCTTTTATTTCACAGATCATCATTAAATTATATATATTTCCTCTTCTCAGTGTATATGATAAAATGACATTGATCTACATTTGGATAAGAAAGTATCTAGCTGCTCTTATCTTGAGTATATTCATCTCTGACTTTGAGTAACTTATTATTTCAGTTTTGTGAACATATTGCATTAAATGTAATCTTGATAATTCAATGATCATCATGTTTTAAACTATAAATGATTGTTTCTAATGAAGAATTTTAAGTACTGACTAAAATCTTGCCATTTCCTTTGCAGGTAAGAATGGATGCTCCTTGTTCACGTTCAGTAATTACGGTAAATTTTAGGGTAAGTGTTTTTGCCGTTTTTTTCAACTGATGGTTGTGGGAATTAAGCCGCATATAGATTTTGATTTCTATGAGGATGATCGTAGAGAATTAATTTTATAACTTTTTATGGGGGAAAGTAATAATAATAATAATAATAATAATAATAATAATAATAATAATAATAATAATGATGATGATGATGATAATAATATTATTATTATTATTATTATTATTATTATTATTATTATTATTATTATTTTTATTATTATTATCATCAAATAATAATAATAATAATAATAATAATAATAATAATAATAATAATAATAATAATAATAATAATAATGAAAATATTATTATTATTATTATTGTTATTATTATTATTATTATTATTATTATTATTATTATTATTATTATTATTATTATTATTATTATTATTATTATTATTATTATTATGGTAATACCAATATCATATCCATTTATTCGCCAACCAAGTCTATCGAAACACCCTGCAACGAAGCCTGGAATTATTCATCCCACCTCCCTCCCTCTCATCACTCTCTCATTAGATGAATTCCAATCGCGCAGCCCTTTCCGTCGACTCGTCTTCATCCCTATCATCACGCAAAAATGACGTCATTATTCATCATCTTTGCCGCCACGTGTAATGGAAGGGTCGAAGGTCGAATTTTTGGGGAAGGGTGGTGATGATCCTGTCGCCTGAACCGAGTCGCCCATTTTTACCTTGGATTGCAAATCGTGGGACTACGATATTGATATTATTTATACGGTTTGGTTTATTATTATTATTATTATTATTATTATTATTATTATTATTATTATTATTATTATTATTATTATTATTATTATTATTATTATTATTACGATATTGATGTTATTTTACGGTGTGGTTTATTATTATTATTATTATTATTATTATTATTATTATTATTATTATTATTATTATTAGCTAACGTACAACCCTAGTTTGAAAAGCAAGATGCCATAAGCCCAAGGGCTCCTACAGGAAATAATAGCCCTGTGAGGAAAAGAAATAAGGAAATAAATAAACGATATTAAAAGTATTAAAAAATTAGGATTGTGGATTGCTATATCTGAAGAACTTGTAGGATAGAAGATTTCTATACCGGGTTATGTTATCAGTTTAGGGACAGAATTGCAAGTGTCTAGATTTTGTTTCTATACAGGGAAGACTGACATAGAAAGACCGTAAACAGACGCGATTGGATGGACATGCTTGAGACCTTTATCCTGCAGTGGACTAGTTACGGTTGATGATGATGATGATTATGATAGAAAGGGAGTTTACCATGGTAACGATGCATAAATGCAATATCAATGTTCGTTTGGGGGACTGATAATTGCTTTACTTGAATGATGTGTAGAATTGCAATATTGGTATCTATATGCATCCAGTTACATCAATGGCATTGAATGCGATGTTGCTATTATTTATGATGACAAAGGTCCGATGAAGACAATTTGAGCGGTGAAAATTGAGGTTTTTTATTTTGAAACGTTTGCAACGCTGTCTTTGTATATAATTAAGTATTTTGATACCTGATAATGAATGGCGAATCATGAAAATATCAGTGAAGCATCGAGAATAACGACAATGATTTTGATTGAGGAACGCCGGTTACAAAATTAGTATCAAAAGTCAAAAAGTCAAAAGTCAAAAACCTTTATTCAGTAGAGATCGAGGACTGTGATAGCAATTCAAGATTGAGGATCCAGGCATGAATAATAATAAATGATTGAAGATCATGGGATTAAGTCTAACAACTGTGATGCTTTTAAAAACCTAAAATTACTCTTGGTTGCAGCAGTAGCGTCGATCCTAGGAACGTCATCACAGCTGTTGACAGCTTTATTAAGCCGCAGGTTCCAGCACTTGCTTTCAGATCCCCTAATATTACCTCACTGTAGAAAGCAAAGTCATTATACCAAAAAACAATTCCTCGCTGTTGAATTAGTTACGATCTCCTGC
>NC_090729.1:152795610-152800610 GCF_036898095.1 Palaemon carinicauda
TATAAACATATATATATATATATATATATATTTATATATAAATGTCTGTGTGTGCGTGTTATACATGTATAATGTAAATATATAGCTGTGTGTGTATATAGACACACATATATATATATATATATATATGTATAAATATACGTATATATATATATATATATGTATATATATATATATCCGGGGAGAGGAGAGAGAGAGAGAGAGAGAGAGAGAGAGCTGAACCCGCATTTCCTCTTCCCATCGTCTAAGCTAAATTACTTACTGACTTCAACAATCCTGAACACTTCCTTGGGCGCCCCTCTTTTCCCGTTCATTCTTCCACTTCCTCTCCTTCGTCCTTATTCACAGCTTCAAGTTTTCTCCTTTCCTCATTGTCCTCTTTCTTTTGAAAGTAATTTTCGATGATACTTCTCTCTTTTTCTATCTTTTCTCTTTGTCTATTTGTTTTTCTCGTTTTTCTTAATTTTTTCGAATTTTATTTATATTTTTGCATATTATTTTCAATTATTTTATTCACAGATTTTCTTCAATTTGTTTAATTTCTATCGGTTTTTAATATCCTCACATGTTCTTTTATTATCCCTTTTCATGATAAATGTATATTATATCTCTTTTTCTTACTTATATCGTATATCGTGATTGCATTTTTGTGATAACTTTAACAACATTATATGGTCTCTCTCTCCTCTCTCTCTCTCTCTCTCTCTCTCTCTCTCCGTGAAGGCGTTTGCCCCCTTCCCATCTTGCACTGTGATCAACCGAGTTGTTCTGCACCACCTTCCTCTCATTAGTGGCTTTGGTATGACCTCTGACCCCCGGACGAGGTCAACCACACTGCACGAAGTTCCTTCTGTGTTATGAATAAAGGAAGTCTTTTGCTTCTGGCTTTTGCGGCCGCTTATTGTTTGTTAATAACGACAACACCGATAACAATGGTAATGATGGTGGTAATAATCATGTGCCGTTGAATGGGTGATATGTTGATCTTCCCTTTTTTTTCATAATTACCGTCGTAATAAATAATAACAATATTGAGGATAATGAAAACGATGGCAATAATAGTATTGATAATTACATTAAAATGATGGTGATAATGACAATTGTGAAAATGATAATAAAAATAATGATAATGATAATAACAACAATATTGATATTGTTATTTTCACAACATACGTAATAATTAAGAGGACTTTATAATGATTGTCGACAATTTGAAAAAATAAGGACTGTATGGTAAGTCAAAAATAATACAAATGTTGTAAGGCTGAATAAATACAGAAGTGAGCAAGTCGACGAAATAATAACTGCACAAATGATAATGCACGGCATATCACAAATTTATTACTGTGGACTTACATCCATTTTGAAATGACAACGTCTAATACTGCTGTTATTATTATGTGAATATGTCACCGTGCCCTGATGATGGAGTTTAAGAACTCTGAATAAGGAAGAGAACGCCTTTGAAACAAATTATAAAATGGCATTATTAAAGTACATTCAACTTTGTAAATGGAACTTATCAACTTTGCACAATTAATTGTCTTTAGCCAATCCAATGATTGGATGAAAGAGGGGGATTTAGCGATGTTCAATCACAGTGCCTCATCAAATAATAATCATTAATATTATAATCGTAATAACGATAAACTCATAAAAAACGGAAGAGCAGTATGCATCCTTTGATTTGACCGTTTTAAAGGCAGCTACATGTCCTTTATGTTGTTTGTCTCTATATCAGATAGATTACTATACGAGGGGTTACATTCAGGGAATATTTGGATACGTTACTATCATTGCCTACTAATTGAGCTGTGACATGTTCGTTGTAACAGTGGTACAGAATTATTGAAATTTCCACTGGTCACTCTTATACGTCGTTGAGCCTAACTCCTTCACTAAACTGAGAAAGCTATGATTATTAAATCTTGACGTAGTATTTAATTTGACTATACTTTATTTAAGTAACATTAGGCGAAGTCAAGTTTGGTCTGTAACAGGATAAGTTACCAAAAATTGAATCCCAGATGTCATTGGGATATAAGCTTCCATGACTACAGAAATTTGCAACATCCATGTGGAGTCTGTAATGACCCACAGTGAGACCCAGAAAAAAAAAAAAATTACACAAATCAGCGCCTTTGAAATCCATCAACACACGAGAGCAGAGAATCAGGGAAAATAATCACATCCAACCAATCAGAATCACGAACTCCCGAGAGATCGTGATTATAAATCGTGCGTCTTGTAGGTGCTAAGGTTAAGTCGAAAGGCCGAAAGGAGCCGATGTTCAGGTTGAACATCTGATATGCAAAGTCGAGGGAAAAATTAAGTGGACATCGGCGGTCGGAATCTGTTGGATGTATCTCCGAACGTGAAGGAAATTGTGTCATGCAATGCATGAATGTACTTTGATGAATTATGCGTTTCGCAATTTTTGGAAGATTGTCTTTCGAAATTGTGGTGTAGATTCTATTTCGATAAAAAGTATTACAGTTTAATATATTATTATTATTATTATTATCATTATTATTATTATTATTATTATTATTATTGTACACACACACACACACACACACACACATATATATATATATATATATACATATATATATATATATATATATATATGTGTGTGTGTGTGTGTCTGTGTGTATGTATTGTGTGTGTGTCCCCTATATAATGAAGAGCAAGTGTGTGGAAATATGTATAAATATGTAGATATGTATTTATATTTTCTTTTCGGTCACGCTGAGTTTTCCCCTTTCCTCGAGAAGAGAGGGACGATGGGGGAGTAGTCTTAACCTGGTCAGAGAGAGAGAGAGAGAGAGAGAGAGAGAGAGAGAGAGAGAGAGAGTGTGTGTGTGTGCATATCTATTTAAATATTCAACAGTCATTTTGGACATTTTGCATACTCTAGTTATACATACATAAATACTGTACACTGAGTAACTTAAATACATACCCCTGAGACTTATACGATGTACTATGAATGGGTTTTATTAGCAATATCTAATAAAACATTCAGTAGTGTTTCATCAGTGGCAATATTGATGTACATTAGATTTGTTTACTGTAACTCAACGTGTAAATTATATGTATTTATGGTATTTGGCACCATTCTCTATTAACCTATGATGTTGTCATCTATTATAGGACTTACGAAATATTTCATACGAATCCTGCTTCCTCATAAATATAGAAAAAAAAATCTTTATTAGTCTCAAGGCATTTATGAAATTTTTCGTCATACAATATTCTTCCTTTCTTATAGTAAGAAAAACAAGTCCTTGAAACACGATTGGCACCAGAGTTATAAAAGCTTTCTTATCATTATTGAAGATACGTGATTTCTCGTTGTTAATACATTCTCAGTTAGTTTGACCTGTAATTAACACTTGTAATTAAATTTTCGCGCCGTTGGCTCTGCTGGAATTTCAATAAACTTTCATTTTGAAGGAAGTCGTGCGATGAATGATAAGGACTTATTTGAGTTCTATTATAATTTTTTAATGTAATTAATTTTCTAATTAAAACTCTCTCTCTCTCTCTCTCTCTCTCTCTCTCTCTCTCTCTCTCTTTCTCTCTCTCTCTCTCTCTCTCTCTCTCTCCTTTTATATTTTTCAGTCATTATTTCTGTTTGTTTTTCAATATGGTATCCTGACATCGAAGGTCATTGACGACGATATCGTTTATTATAAATAAAGATTAAAAGAATATTCAACTAAAACCTGAAAAGTAAATATGTTAACTTTTATAGCATATTTACTGTTATGGTTTTAATTGAATATTCTTTTAATCTTTATTTATAATAATCGATATCGGCGTCAATGACCTTCGATGTCATGATGCCAGAGAACTTCAAATCATTCATTCATTACAATTGATAATTGTTTTGTTTTTCTGTCTGTATGTCTGTCTAGGTGTCTTTATATTTGCTGTATACTTATCTTTACAATCGTCTTATGACTAACTATCCACTAAAATGTTTTTAGTTTTTCTTTCTTGTAATAATGCATACTAAAATGATTATCTATGTATCTTTCTATTTATCCATTTATTTGCTTCCTGCCTAATTGATTTTATCTCCTATGTGCTGCATCTTCTTTCCATTTACTACCTCAAACCTTCCGCCCTTCCTCAATAAACTGTAATTATGCCATTATCATTATCTGAAATTTTATGTCTTCATTATTCTGACGCGTCTATGAAATTGTCACTTTTGATGCCATCTGTCATTTTCGATAATTGTTGTTTTGTTATTATTTCCTTTGTTTGTTTTTTTAGATAAACATGAATGAAGATTCTCTTTATATATAGAATAATACTAGATTTAATATTTGCAACACTAATGAGTATTGATTTAATTTTTGAAAAATAGATTTACCAATCAACTTTATATTGTCATGATGCCAGGCGTCTGATACGTTGATATTTTGAAAAGTAGTTCAATAGAAGTTTTTAGAATTTTTACCAAGATTACGAGATAGAGTGAGGAAAGTAATCAGATGAAAAGTAGGTTTCAACAGTAATGAAGTAACATGCCATTCCAAATTAATGTTTTAGGGCATTGGATGCTATGAATCTTTCAATATTTTACTTAGCTTGTATTTTCATTTATATATATTATATTATATATTAACTGCATATATATATATAATATATAATACATATATATATATATATATATATGTATATATATATGTATATATATATATATATATATATGTATATATATATATATTATATGTATGTATATATATATATATATATATATGTATATATATATATATATATATATAATGCTGAATGAAATACGAGCTATATGAAATATTGAGAGATTCATAACATCCAATGCTCTTAAACATTAATTTGGGAAGGGCATGTTACTTCATTACTGTTGAAACCTACTTTTCATCTGATTTCTTTCCTCACTCTATCTCTGTAATATATATATATATATATATATATACATAAGTTTTAAGAAATGTTTTAAATTA
>NC_090729.1:152805610-152808110 GCF_036898095.1 Palaemon carinicauda
ATTTTTTTTCATGACCATTATCATGCCGATCTATTACTCAAAGCTATAAATCTTTCCCATTTTCATATATTTTGTTACATTAATTCCATCGTACCTTCTCAACATACCAATTTCTCTCTTTTTCAATGTTTGAAGTGGTCCAAGGACGGGTAGATATCTCTTAGTTTCCTTTGACGGTTAAAAAAGGAGTTCCTTTTTTATCTAAAACATTTCTGTCTCCTTATTTTTCATTTAAATCGTCCACTTCCATCGTCCCATCACGATATCCCCACCAAATATAATATTAAATAGGAAAGATCAAATGTATAAAAACGAACGCAGTGGTTTCACGGCATTAATCGAAGTGCAAAGGGGATCAATAACGATGGTAAGTAATCTTGAATCGTATATGTTGCCAAGCTCCCGTCCATTAAGAGTCAATTCGCGTCTCAATGCAGTGAGAGCTTCGCCCTAAGCGTCCTTTGAGCTCGGGCCTCAAGAGTCATGGCTAACAGCCACCTTCTGGGAAACCAAACTTACCTCGACATGACATATGATTGCCAAAAGGGCCCACGAAAATGCCCCATGGAGACGGAAACTGTTAGGAGAGAGTTCGAATCCCCCTCTCTCTCTCTCTCTCTCTCTCTCTCTCTCTCTCTCTATTTTATTATTGCAACATGTAACATATCCTTTATTGTTTTACATATTGATTAGTAACATAAAATACCGTTATTAAGAATGTGTTTTGGGAGTTTACAGAAAAGAATATTTTTTTCTAGAAACTGACATCGGATACCAACATGCTTTTTACTCAAAAATCAGTAATTTTGTAAGTGCATTATTTAAGCGAATAGATATCTATATATTTTATTTATAATTTTGCCTATCTATATATACCTACATACACATGTATATATATATATATATATATATATATTATATATATATATAATGTGTTAATTATAGATAAATTCAATCTTTGAATAAGAATACCTTTATTGTGAGCATAGTAGTAATTTGAGGACTTTCCATTTATAAACCCAACAAGCTATCTATCTATATATGAATATATATCCACAAGCCTATATGAATATGCACGTATATTAATAATATTTGAATATATATATATATATATATATATATAGATAGATAGATAGATACATACATACATACATATATATGTGGGGAGGGGGTGAGAATTAATATGGACGCTAAGATTTGGAGAAGAATAAATATAGTATAGTTAATGTTTTTTCCGTCAACAATCGTAGGAATTAAGAACAAAGTAATTGAAAAAATTACTTAAAAGAGAAAGCTTATTCTTTTATCTAAAACAAAAATAAACTTTTATGAATGAGAAATCAGATGTATGCAGGAAATACTGAATCACAATATTGAATGTAAATTTCAATTGGAAAGTATTTAGATATAACCAAAATTTAATATCACAAGTCAGAAAAACATTCCTTAAAATCGTTTTTAATTTTCTCTGATGCAAGTGAAATTTGTGTACCTGGTAAACCTGCTTTTCTAGATTATAATTGCAATTGAATCATTATTATTTCAGGTACAATAATCTCCTCTCACTATCCTTTTAAAAGCAAGCCACTTACCCCGCTTGTATATCTGAAACATTGTAAATAAAATTAGACGTTTAATAAGCGAATAAATCACTTTTTTATTGATGGTTTTAATATCAAATATAATTCCTATATTTCCCCCAATTCATTTTATGATTTTATAAAAAAAAAAAAAAAATCTTTTCTAGTATGCATAGAAATGACATGTACTCTGATACGTGAAAAAAGAAAGTGTTTGGTTCCAAATTTACTAAAATAACGGTAACTACAGTTCTAAACACATTGTAAGAACAGTTTAAGGTCCTGAGTAAAGAAGTTCATTTATTTTTGAAAACACATAATCGAAGAAAACAGAAATAAAAGAACGAAGTTTTAAAACATGAAAAACTAACTGATCTTTTTTGGCAAGTTAACCGAATCCGTAGTACTCAAAACGCAGATCATGAGAATAGCAGATAACACCAAGGAAATGTCATCGTACCGTTAAGTTGTGACTTGGTATTTAAACTTGATTTAAAGCTTCCTCTGATCTTCCAGATTAATTGTACTTTAGGTTTTTCAGGCGTAGAGCGAACGCACACACACATATACAGTACACACACACACACACACACACATATATATATATATATATACACACACACACACATATATATATATATATATATATGTATATCTATCTATCTATCTATCTATCTATATATATATATGTATATATATATATATATATATATGTATATTTATATATATATATATATATATGTATATATATATATATATATATACACGTCATTATAGTCAGCCACTGCCAATCCAGAAAGGCCTCAGACATCTCCTTCCTTACGCATCTGTTTATGGTCTTTCTATGTCAGTCTGTACCCACAAATTTTCATAGCTCGGAAATCCATCGTGTGCTCTGCCTTCCCCTGCTTCGTTTGCAA
>NC_090729.1:152813110-152815610 GCF_036898095.1 Palaemon carinicauda
AACTACTCCTAGAGTTTCACAGATATCCAAAGAAATTTCACAGTGTTTGGTGGTTGTTATGTAAACTACACTCATACAAATTTATGTATCGATACTTATCATAGAAAAGTCACAGTAGCCGTTTTCGATATCCGCGGGAGACTGATTTTTGGCGGCGCCGTAAATTTCCCGTAGAATACTTCACATATCTAAATAAAATTTCCATGAATTTATGGGATGGATATTTACTTTTTCCATACCATTTTTTATGTAGATATCTGTCATAGAAAAGACGCAGCAAACGTTTATTTCGGTATGGGTTGAATGGTTATTTTGGCGGTGGAGTAAATTGTTCCTAGAATAATTCCCATAACCAAATGAAAATTTCAGGGATTGATGTGAAACATAGTTCGTCTTTTCCTGCCAAATTCCATGGTAATCCCTACAGCTGAAAAGATACAGCTATCATGTAGCCTTCTTAAATATGCCATTAAATGTAGCAACATTACAGTGAACAGCGTGATAGTGACCGTCATCAACGAAGGACAATGCCGATCTCATAAACAATATCCGTCCCAAGTTGCACCTGCTAGTATTGTATCTATATATTAAGAAAGCAATGCGACGAAAGAAGTAGCGCGTGCAGCACACAGAACAATCTCCATCGATAACGTTTGCCGAGCCTTACATGTTACAACATTGCGCAGTTATTGTTAAGAGGCTTCGTGTAGCAAGGTTAAGCTTACATAGGTGGTATTTTGAAACCATTCCGGTGGCTGATGACTCCGGGTCAAACACCAGAAAGTAAAATAGTTCTTTATGACTCCTCATTTTTCTTGTGCTTTTCTATCTCTTTTAGAAGCACCTTTCATTTTCCTTTTTAAGGTAAAAATATATATCAATTTGAAATCTTGAGGTAAACTTTGAAATGTCGAGGTTGTTAAAAGCTTATTGAGATTGTTGTGTCGCGGATGGGATTGTGACGATATTTTTGGCATCTAGCTTCTGGAATAAGAGTTGTTGGACGCAAGATTTTTTTTTCTGGTCACGTGATGGCGATTACTTACAACTGTGGCACTTTGGAAATGTTAAGTGGGAGTATTTTGGAATGCTCCTTTCGTTTTTCATATTTTTTTTCTTACAGATATATATAGAAAAAGAACTAATACACCAGTCTTTTCAATTTTACTATTTTTAAAGAAGGATTTTGTGTAATTGACGGACTCGGATTTTCGCCTTCCTTATAATAAGCATAAAAAATAGATTTATGTTAGTAGATATTGTGCATAACAAAATCGCTATTAAAGTAAAAAGAGCTGTTGCAAGTCATTTGCAATTAAAGTATATTTCTATCTTCTCATATCTCAATATGTTTAACAGAGGCTACGCCTTATACCCGACTCAATAACGTCCACATAAGGCAATAATCGTTTGGGCAAACTGTCTTTCCCTCGGGAAAAAGGACTCTTACGTTTGAAGGGGGTTTATAGAAATATAATATCAATAGAATTAATTCCCTTTCAGTGGATGGTCTCTGTAATGGTGCATGCCTCCACGTTGTTTGTCTGTGGGTGTATGTAATTTTGCTAGTCATGTTCGTGAGATATATAGACTTTTGAAATACTTTTTTTATGACAGTGTAACAAAATATCTCTGGTAAATAGAGGTCTATAAGTGTTATATGGTGCCAAGGACACGGATTTCCAATAAAGGTAAATGTTTGGACAAAGTGTCTTCTATTGGGAATCCACTTCTATAAGTTCAAAATAGCTCTTCATACTGATTCATAATGAAGTACTTGATGTCAGTATTGTCTTTCCATGCATCAATCAGTGCCCATTTCACGGTCACTGCGCTGTTTTAAACAATGCACGGAAGTAATGATTGACAGTCGCTGTCGTGTGAAGTTCTCTAGCAGTTACTTGGTCCATACAATGGTAAAGATTCATTCAAAATTAGTACTCTCCTTGTAATGATGACGTAACTTTTTTTTCTTTAAACATGCAAAGTAGATGCAGTTTTCCCTTGACAAAAACGATAAACTGAATCTGAATACGAATCGTTTTTCAGTTGTTATTTCGGATTCTTCGATTTTTAGGTTCGTTATTAAAAATGTATTGATGCATGACCTGTCACATTGCTGTTTGTGAGACGCTGAAGCAAGTAAATAATAAGGTTTTTCAGTATTGTACTTATGGTACGTAAAAAAAAAAAAAAAAAAAAAGCTTATATTATTTTCGAAAAAACAATATTTTTTTTTTTCAAGTAATGTAAAAGGAATCTGAAAAAGTGTATGAAATTTATCTATGCAGCTCAGGTTTTCCATAGCTAGGTAGTAAAACAGGTAAGTATAACATCAGATTACGATAAAGACGGACACCAAGCATTACGATGCACAACCTATGACAACTCAGGAAATAAAGTCCACGTATCAAAGTAGTACAACACAAGAATAACTCAACCCATGTATCACGATTTTACGAATCCAACCATCACTCATGTAGGTTAGAGGCAGCCAATT
>NC_090729.1:152820610-152835610 GCF_036898095.1 Palaemon carinicauda
GTGACCGGAACTATATATATATATATATATATATATATAGCCAGACACCTGCTCGTTATTATATATACGAGATTTTGATACCTTTTACTTATTGCTTTGGATTACTTAGTATCCCCTATTTATACTAATTTAGGATTATCAGATAAGATGACCGATTAAACCATTTCATCAAGGACTTCTTTCAAACGGATAATTTTCTAACTGATATTTTTAATGAGTTTGATTTAAATTTGTAATGTTCCCTTTTTTCCAGGTTTTCTTCTGGGTGTATTTTTTTTTTTTTTTTTTTTTTTTGTCAATGGATTAAGACAATTATTATGTATGATGTTAATATAGTGCTCATTTACTGCTTATGGTTTGATTTTCTTATTGCTTTTCTTATTATTGCTTCCTTTGCGGCCCAAGCCCATGTTTTGTTTTGTTTTTCTCTTTCAAATCTGATTTTGTTTTGTCCAAATTACTATTCAAATTTTGGATTTACGAACCATATAATAATAATAATAATAATAATAATAATAATAAATTTGTTCAAAGGGTTTGAAAAAAAAAATAGATTTGACTTGATTTGTATATTTTATGTAATTTATGCTCATATTTTAGTGATTCATCGCAAGAGACAATAATTACAGGACTAATAATAGTAATAATGATAAATTAATATAGTCTCTTATTATGGTACATGAAATCAAATTATAATCCAAATTACTTATGCATCCGCTATCCATTGTATTCTCATCGGAATTAGATGTTTAAGCATATTTTACGCGTAATTGCAAGCATATTAAGACTCTCCCTTCTCTGCGAAAACCCTTTGATGTGGTGGCCTATTGGAAGTGTCCCTGCCTAGCTTTCGCTGGACTGGGGTTCGAATCCCGTACAAGCTCGATAGTTTCTCGTAGTGTCTGCAATCTCACCATCCTAGTGAACTAAGGAGTGTTGGTGTGGGGGAGCCTATAGGTCTACTTGTCAATTCTTCAGCAGCCATTGCCTAGCCCTCCCTGGTCCAAGCTGGGGTGTAGAAGGGCTTGGGCGCTGATCATATGTATATATAGTTAGTCTCTAGGGCATTGTTACTGTCCCTTGCCTCTGCCATTCATGAACTACCTTTAAGGGGGTAAGCTAACTTCGCGTCGACATACCCAACTCTTGCTGAATCATTACCATAAATAAAAGTATAACCTGTTATCATTCAGAAACAAAAGTATTATTTTATATTATTTGTTATGTAAATATTATTTTAACATACATAAAGTCCAAAGTCATCATTTTGAAATTACATTGTAAATAATTTGCATATTGCGATGAAATATTTTATTATGAAATTTAAATTGTTATTAGATATTGTTTACAAATGGACAAGTCCTTGAAAAGTATCCTTCGCTCCTTCTGATTTGGTAGAAGGACACACCTTGGTCTCTCTCTCTCTCTCTCTCTCTCTCTCTCTCTCTCTCTCTCCCATGTTTCTAAGCGCCCATATGCGGAAGACTGTGGGAGGCCAGAATGGGCGTGGTAGAAACTCACACTATCCTGACTCGCCCACGTCCCCAGCAACTCTCATCTTTGTACGCCTCATGTTTGTGCCAGCCTTTTTCATGCAAATTTAGAATAGTCAAGGGTGCTTTAGATTGTGATATATACTGTATGTATGTATATATATATATATATATATATAAATACAGTATATATGTGTTGTGTGAACGTCATATATACGCACATTTATGCGTAATAGCATGTATATATATATATATATATATATATATATTTATATATATATATATATATATATAGACACACGCATACACACATATACACGTCAAACATATGCCTACAGTGTCATAGGTTCGAATACCACAACAGTAATAAACATGAACCGTAGATATATAAAAGTGACATATTACAACAAATAGAGACGCAAGACGTTTCGAAACCTAATGGGTTTAATGTTCCTGCCGAATACGTTGATTGATTTCCACCTTTTTTTTTAAACGCGTCGTGTTAAGCATAGTGTTTTTTCTGTCTCGGTTTGTTCTTTCCTCTTTCTCTGATTTATTTTGAAGGTCTGATAAGATATCCATGTTATGGTTGATGCTAGAGATCTCGTAAAATTTAATCATATTGTACTTATAATTAATGTTATTACTTTTTAATGTTGTTTTCTTTTAAACCATTTATCTTATTGATATTTAAGTCATTTTGTCCATAAATATGTATCATCCAAACTTCTTTACTTCTTCAACAATATTTCATATCTTATATTAGGTTCTTTTGGTTTCATTCACTATCTGTTTTCTTCCCAAAGGCTTAAATGCACACAGAACCACAAAACACACACACAGGATTATCATGTATATATATATATATATATATATATATATGATAGAATTAATGTGTGTGTGTTTGTGTATTATACACAAGAGTTTTTGATTTCTTAATACATGTGTCAATTTAGAAAAAAAAAATGCTCACTTTAGTTTTCCTTTATTTCAGGTAAGATTATTGGAGAGGTCAGTTTTAGTAAGGTAAATATGATTATACGCTGACTTTTTATGAGATTGCTTGACAGAGACATTTAGTAAATGATACGCATAAATCGTGAGACTTCTGTTTGAGTAATTGTTTTTTATATGAATATAATAACCCCGTATGTTCTATATAAAAGGTCATAGGTATATGCCTATATGTTTATTTGAAACATTCATACATGCATATATATATATATATATATTATATATATATATATATATATATACAGTATGTGTATACAATATATATATATATATATATATACATATATGTATGTATATTTATCCATATATGTTTATATTTTATATATATATATATATATATATATGTATATATATTTTAATAATTATTCTTTTGCCACTTGGTTTCTTCGATATATTATTTTGTATAAATTTTTGTGTATGGTTTATGATTGTGTTCAAATAATTCTCTATTTAAATTTTCAAAACCTTAATGTTCTTATAATTGTGTTTTATAGAAATGTAATTAATGATAAATTTACATTAAGCTATTCGCTCATTCCGTTTGCCTTATTCCACGTCTGATGTAATAGAAGAATCAGTTAAGCATTCCAGCCCCATAACGAAAATATTTTATTGATTGGTAATTAATTCGACTCTCAATAGAAGTGTGAGAATAATTACTGACATCATAATGACTGAGCGATTTTACAATGAGTTAAATTAGCTAAGGCAAACTCTCGCGTATCGCACATCATTGGAAACAGTCTCTCACATATAATAAAGTGTTTGACTATATATATATATATATATATATATATATATGTATATATATGTTTATATATATACATGTGTTGCAGTGCATTTACACAAGACACACAATTAAATTCTTTAATATTACGGGTATGATTTTATGTAAAGTTATAATGCTGAGAAATAAATAAGCGCCAGTAACAGCACGTAACGATTAGTGGTACTGCTTTTAAGAAGTGCCAAGGATCTCCCTCTAAAGAGAGGCTCTTTGTGTAAAAGGTCAAGTATTCGAATACCCTACAAGCTTGTAGGATCTTCTTGGTTGAAGTAAAACTTTCACATTTTAGTTTCACTATGAAAGAAAGAGACTTTTCATTTATTCATTATGTAGCCTATACTTCTATCAATTTTTGCGAAATCAATGTATTCAGAAAAATGCCAGTATATCGAATATGTAAGAGATCGTATTATATATACATGTATATATATATATATATATATATATATATGTATATATATATATATATATCTTCAGTGAAGGCAGCAACACCCATTAGTGAACACAAATTTCATAGTATGGATAGGGAAAGAGTAGTTCAAAATGTGTTTTTTTTTTTTTTTTTTATTCCCAACGTTCCGTGATTTTTAATCACATTGTCCAGGGCTGAAAATAAAACATGCACAAAAGAATTTAGAAAGAGTTAGAATTTTTTACAAATTCATTCGAAACTACAAAAATCAGTTAACATTTAAATGAAAATTAAAAGGAAAAAAAAAGATATATATATATATATATATATATATAAATATATAAATATATAAATATATAAATATATATATATATATATATATATATCAGACAAAGTAGCGGAACGAACCTCGCAGAAGCGTAATGAGAAACTGTATGCCAACAAGAGTTAGAAAACAAATCATTAGCCCTGGACAATGTGATTAAGAATCACGAAACGTTGGGAATAAAAAAAGCACATTTTGAACTACTGTTTCCCTATCCATACTATGAAATTTATATATATATATATATATATATATATATGTATATATATATATATATATATATATATTCATCGAAAGAGATGAAGAAGAGAGAGCATTCTAGTAGTTGAAGTGGGTTTCTAATATCACAAAGGTCATAGCCGCAAATGCTGCATTGTAATAATTTTGAAATCTTTATATCAATTTACATTTGCTCAGTTTATGAGGGGAGCCTGTGCTTTACATGAAATATTATTACAAATAATAATTGTATTATAATCAAATACGAATGCTTTGATATTCTATAAAAATATAATTTCCTGGTGCTCTTCTGAAATGTAGGTTCATCCCATAGTGACGCAAATTGGTAAATAGGACAAAGATTTCACTATAATTATCTTGTAATAGAGTATATGAAACTGCCTTTTCCCTCTGTTTTGGTTCGCAATATAGGTTAAGTTCGTAACTTCATCCACTTAAACAATAAAAAGGATTGGGCGCCTCTGCTAAAAGAATGAATGGAGAATGGCAGAATGATAACAGTCTTCTTTTCCTTTTTTGCATATTTCCTCGCTGTACCAAGAAATCAACAATGGGACGGATGTAAGCAATTCTATTATAACCAGTATTATGCGAATTCTCTCTTTCTCTTTTTTTCTTATTTTTATCAAGAGTTGTTTTGCTTGAGACAACGCATATAACGGTAAAGACATTTTCCAGTTAGAGGAATCTTCCCTGTAGCCTATTTCATAATTGTTTGCCTTTCTTTATTTGCATAATATCTTTCTACTTCTTAATTGGCTTTTATTGTATTGAAATCGATACACATGGACAACATATAAACCTGATATTAAACTAAATGTACTTGTCTGTTAAGTTTTACTATTTAGTTTCCAATCTCATCTCTTCAATCGTGTTTATTTGTTTACATTTGCTGTTTAATGATCTATTTATATTTGGGTTATTGGAAAAGATTAATCGAAGGCAGTTCACTTTATATATATATATATATATATATACAGTATATATATATATATATATATATACAGTATATATATATATATATATATATATACATATATATATATATATATATTACGTAGTTAGAGTAGAGTATATAAAATACTTTTAACTATTTCCATTTTTTTTTTCAACATTATCATGGCTATTATTTGGCGAGAAACCTTTTATTTTGCAAGACTTTATTAGATTATATCATCAAAAACAATAGAATGCGATTAAGATTCACTTTCAAAAGCACACAAACAAAAGTTTTTTTACTTCTCCTCATTGTCTCTCTTTCCTCAGAACTCCTGCCTTTTTCCACCACTGTTTATTCTTCTTTCCTGCATCAGCTTATCGCTTAGAGAAACAATGGTAATGGAGCAAGAGAAAGAATGTTTGGGTTGACAGTAGCGCGACGAATTACCCGCTTCCTGTCTTTCAACGGGACAAGATTGCTTTCTTTTCCGTTTTTTTATGTTTCACCTTAATTTTTGTGTCATTTGGGTTTGTCTCAGGGAGCCGTTATTTTGTGGTATTTGTCTGAATAGAGGAGATTTTAGGTCTCGCCTTTCTCTTATATGATTTTATATATATATATATATATATATATGTGTGTGTGTGTGTGTGTGTGTGTATATATATATATATATATATATATATATTATATATTTTACTGAATATTAACAATCATGATCCTAAAAAAACTATACAAAAAATTTTTCAATCACTGAAGGTCTTTATGCTCAGTCTCAAATTATGAATGAAAGATAATACATTTATATTAATCTTGTATCCTGACATGCTTTTTCCCTACAGCAGTCAAGGTACAATAATGATATTCATTTTCTGAATTGATTTAAGTAAAGAAGCAAAAAATACACTGAAAGTTAACTAAATAAATCATTAGAAAATACATTGGCCCGAAGCCACCTCCATGTCTGTATTAAATTCATCGCCTATTTGGAAGGGGATTGATATAATTACATATTCTCGTGAATTAGCTGTTTGTTGTGTGGTTAAAGTTTACAATAACAGAATTACATTGAGAATAGTTTAATTCACTTCTGATTGCGATGCAGTATTTTTAACCTAGAGTCATGCCCCAAGTTTAAATCTCTAATTGCGCCAATGAATGAATGCCCTCAGGTGCTGGGAGAGTTCTCTAATTGCAATAAAGCAAGCAGTCTGTACCACTTGCACCTCTTTGCTTCAGCCTTCTCAAGTCTCGTATAGCTTAACATTAAAACGATTTCGCTGGTTGAATTGGAGCATGTGACGTTCAATTCGTGCTTCGAACATCTGGTTTAATCATTTGCAAAGATAGTTTCAAACTTGAACTAACCATTTCTGGGTCAACTTAGTTATTCATTGCTGTATAGTGCATTATTTTCCCGTGATTTATGTAGACTGTATTTTAGTAAGAGGTACCTCTTGAGCTCTTTATTATTATTATTATTATTATTATTATTATTATTATTATTATATTATTATTATTATTAGCTAAGCTAAAACCCTAGCTGGAAAAGCAAGATGCTATAAGCCTAAGATATCCAACAGGAAAAAATAGCTTCGTGAGGAGAGGAAATAAATAAACGATGAGAAATAATTACCAATTATTAAAATATTCTAAAAACAGTAACAACATCAAAGCAGGCATTTCATATATAAAATATAAAAAGACGCATGTCAGCCTGTTCAACTTAAAAACATTTGCTGCAAGTTTGAACTTTTGAAGTTCTACTGATTCAAGTACCCGATTAGCACGTTGATTAAGGTAGCATGTGTTTGGGTACCCGCCCCCTAACCTCCCGGTTTTGGGGTTATGTGGGGTCGAATCCCATACTGAATGGAGAGGTTCTCCATTTATCCCCAACTCGGATTCAACGAATGCATCAATAAACATTATACGTAAGGAACGCGAGTAGATAAGATGTCAGTGATGCTGTTATAAAAATACAGACTCACAAACAAATACATATTTGTATATGTGTGTGCGTATATATTTTTCCTAATAATCCAAACATAGCCTTTAACATTTGACTTATCATCTTTAGTAGACGAGTGTACTAAGTCAAGCTTATGGCCTTATTTCTAATCTCGTTCTAAGGTTCGAATCCTTCACCGATCAGAAGTACTTATAAGGCAAGAATTTTGCCATTGGTCTCCTTTGGCAGAACGAATTCGATATTAAGTTGTTTTAATAGATTATTTGAAAAAAATGAAAATCATTCGAGTTATTGATGAAAGGATCATATACATACACACACACACACACACACACACACACATATATATATATATATATATATATATTATATATATATATATATATATATATATAAATTGTGTGTATGTATGTAGGTATGTATATATATATATATATATATATATTAGTATGTATGTATGTACGTGCGTACTGTATGTGTAATAATAAGACTGATTACAGAGGCCGTTAACATTATGTCAATGTGGAGCTGTTGTGGGAAAAGCTGAAGGGAGCTTTTTATGTGTGCTTGAAGTGCAATTGACGTATAGAAAACGGAGAGTGTGAGACCGTACGGAAGGGTAATTACCCTGGCTTTATGGTGATGATCCGGAGGAATCACCGCTGACAGATCCCGTAATTGGGTGAGCGGAAGCTGGAAATGATGCTTTGGAAGAGATGATACGAGAGGGGTTGTTGGCGCGTCATGAAGTCATTCGTGCGTTATAAACATTAATTAGGATGCAAAGGTAGAATGAGTTTTAACATTACTTGTGGATGTAGAGAGAGAGAGAGAGAGAGAGAGAGAGAGAGAGAGAGAGAGAGAGAGAGAGAGAGGTAACTGTTCGATATATGTATATATATGTGTGTGTGTGTGTGTGTGTGTGTACATATGCATAAGCACATCAGCTGTAATAAATATTAGGGTAAAAGGGAATCTTATTTCATGATAACATAGATCTCTCTCTCTCTCTCTCTCTCTCTCTCTCTCTCTCTCTCTCTCATGACTCAACGAACGTGAGCGAAGGAGATATATTTTTATGTCCCCTTTGTATCGAGTTCGTCATTTCTTCCTCGTCTAAAGTCAGTTCGTCTTGATCTCCAGTATTCCGTTTTCATTTGCCTCACCGATTTTGTTTGCTATTCAATAGAAGGAAAATAAGTATGATGGTACTTAGCCAAACAAACTCAGATTTTGGAGACAGAATTTAGAAATAATCAATAAATTTTTTAATAAATTTTTTAAGCATCAATGGCATTCAGGTTGAATCTAGCTGAGGGTAACATTTTGTGGATTTATTATGGTCACTGATAAGCTTTCTTTAATAGAAAATATATTTTCTTAGAATATTTTGGAGGCATGTTATGCATTAGGGTTTCAGGGAAGGGTAAACAAGCAAAGGGAAAGAGCTTGGAAAAGGACATTGGAGCAAGGAAAGGGGTAACAAATGGAAGGAAAAAATTAAAGGGAGTGGTTGAAACTTGCCCAGTGCAAAAACTGGTTATAGGAAAGAGGAGAGAGGGATTTTAACGGAAAGGAAAATGTACATTGATTTTGGGTTTACTTTGTATTTAAAGAAATTTAAGCTCTGCTTTTATTTGGGTATTAAACTTTTGGTCGTTGTAAAATATCAGTTGTGATAAGTTTGTAAGTAAGGAAAATTATTTTGTTGACTAAGTTAATTTTCTTGAAGGTACCTGATAGTAGTATCATATTTTTAGCCTAAATAATAGAGAAAGGTGATCATCCAAAATAAGAAGAAAGAAACTGGGGGTAAAAATGTAAGTAAAGGGAATAAAAGAGGCATCAGAAAGTGAGGATAAGATATAGATAGTGAATTCAGTAGTAAGAAATGAATAGACAGAAACAACCGTTAGATCCGGTATGACAAAAAAAAAAATATATATATATCGAACGAAGGTAGAGAAGCCTTGTATGAAAAAGGACTTGAAAATCGACGTAAGTAAATTAAAAAATAGGTCACATAAAGAAACGGGGTAGGGAAAGGATAAAAAGGAGATTATAGTTTATAAGAAAATGAACAAAGGACAAAATTAAAGGAATGTAAGAAGAACGATAGAGGTACAAAATCGAAGAGAGAAGAAGAACAATAGAGGTACAAAATCGAAGAGAGAGGAATAACAACAGAGGTACAAAATCGAATAGAGAAGAAGAACATTAGAGGTACAAAATCGAAGAGAGAAATGAGAATATGTAAAGCATCAGCTACGATAAGAGGACACGAATAATGTTATTGTATGTTCAAGAAATAATATTGGAGGAAAGGCAAAGAGAGCATTATGAGAGAAAAAAGAAAAGAAAAAAAATACGAGTGGAATTATACGAAGCAATAATGAGACCCCATCTGCCCCGATTGGACTTGATCAAGAATATTGAAGAAAAAAAAAGTCCAATGATGGAACGGTAGGAAGATTGTAACAAAGGGAGGAGGAATGGGAAAAATAAGAGAAGAGTTGTATGAAAAAAAAAAAATGAAAACGCCAGAGAGCTAGTTATAGAGAAGAAAAGCTCCGAAAAGAATTCTATGGAAGACCAAGAGGCGAATAATGATAGTGAGAGTGGAACTAAAAAGAGAGGAAAGACGTAATTATTTAAGAGACTGAGGATTGAGCAGATAAAATCATGTTATAAGTTTTAATATTAATAATAATGATGATGATAATAACAACGGGAATACTTCATAGATATAACCATCAAGAAATTGATCTGGAAGCAGAACAATAGTTCAAGTTAAAAGTGGGTATATGGACATTTTCAATTGGATTAGGATGGTGATGATGGTGACCACCATCATCCTCAAAACGAAAGGGAAATGATGCTCCTCCATTGAAGACTTATCTTTCCACTCAACGGATGGGGATGAGCCTTCCCATAGGCGTCCCGCTGCTGCTGCTGAAGGCGACGGCAAAGACAAAGAAAGCTGTTCAATGGTCGTGACGTGAACGGAAATCTTGGCATCTCATTTCGGTCATCGTCGTTGCAGAAGGGATGCTAAAACTAAACAAAGAACATGCTCGTTGCCAAGGTCTCTCTCTCTCTCTCTCTCTCTCTCTCTCTCTCTCTCTCTCTCTCTTTTCCATATAAAATAGGAAATCCATGGAACAGACTCTCAGTGGATGTGGTGAATAGTACTATGGTAAACGAATTCAAGAATAATGAAGACAAGGTCATAAAAACTCTAAACATTTAAACTAATTCGCTCTACCCCAAGAGAAAATGGAGTCTCCGTTGATGGAGACAACCAAAATTCTTGTAACTCATGTAATTCTCTCTCTCTCTCTCTCTCTCTCTCTCTCTCTCTCTCTCTCTCTCGACGAAACAAGCGGACAGAGAATATTAGAAACGGCTCACGACATCGAAGGCAAAGTCAAAAGTAGAAGTGTAAATGTTCATATTGCTATGCACTGGATGACCTCATAACGTGACCTCTGACCACTTTTTATTCTTCTACTCACACGTTTGGATTTTCTTTATTCAGAATATTATACATAACTGTTACCGGTCATAAAAAAAGGATGGCAAGATTTCTCATATAATCCCAGAACACCTCAAGTATTTCTTATATATGTCTTCTCCATTTTTTGTCTTACCATTTGTCAAGATATCTTATTCAACTTTAGCTGCATGGTAAAAAAAAAGTGAGGTCACAACTTCGCTTATGACCTCGACGTTATTAGCGCATGAACCGATGGGAAATTTTTATATAACCTTTTGCAATTATGCTGTCGCGGATTTGCAACGGTAACGAATATCTTACCTGTTACCGACAACCTCTGCTCTCATTGGCAACAATTAAAGTAACTGCATGGTTATTAACCTTCGTAGGATGGTATTTGCTGTTGTTATTTACGACTAAGAAAAAAAGGCCGTTCCTGATGGACATACAGAGGACCGAAAGGAACGATTGAAAATAGAATAAGTAAAGAAATTAAGTGTATTAGTATGTATATATATATATATATATATGTATGTATATGCATATATATATGTATATATGTATATATATGAATATTTATATATATATATATATATATATATATCGATGGAGAGAGAGAGGGAGAGAGAGAGAGAGAGAGAGAGAGAGAGAGAGACATTCATGGTGTTAGATTTAGATGACCGTTACAAAATTTAAGGTGCCTGAGAGGAAATTCCAAGTTAAACAATAAAATCCAATTATTGAATAGCTCTTCATCAAAGTTTATTCTAAATCAGAATAGCCAAAATAGAATAGCGAGATTTTTCTCTGGCAGATGAACTGCATATCTGAAGAGTACCACACACTCCCATAGAATACCACCATAGAATACCCTCAGACGGACGCCACTTACGGCTCAAAACAAAGAATTGCTGGGAGATGGGGCTGTTGAGAACAAATAGGTTTGATGGATGGGTCGAGGGAGATGACGGCCTGATAAGTCAAAGGAGGATAGATGGGGCACATCGAGCGAGGGAGGCGGCAGCATCAGGTGAAAGTAAGATGATATTACCTGCGATGGGTGATTACATAGTTCGCGGGTAAGGCTTCTCATAGTTCACGCCCAGGAGGGCCTTTGATGTATCGGATTTTCCTTGAATGGATAAATAGATGCACACAGAAATGATTGTTATCGCGCCTACATAAACACACACACCACTTGCACGCGCGCGCTCGCACACACGCGCACACAAACACACACACACAAACACACACACACACACACACACATATATATATATATATATATGTGTGTATATATATATGTATATATATACATTTGTGTGTAAATATATATGTATACATATATATACACACGAAAGTTGATGAGATGAGAGAGAGAGAGGAGAGAGAGGAGAGAGAGAGAGAGAGAGAGAGAGAGAGAGAGTATTAGGATTGACCTAAGGGGTCAGGTCACGTCACGGTCAAAGAGCGGCGGCGAATCAGAGAGTAGTTACTTTGAAGTAAAAGGTGACCAAGGAAAGGTATTGAGAGAGAGAGAGAGAGAGAGAGAGAGAGAGAGAGAGAGAGAGAGAGAGGAGAGAGAGAGAGAGAGAGACGGGGTTGTGGGAAGGTGATTCTGACCTCATGGGAGTATATTCAACAGACACCCTTTCTCGTTGTCTTGGTGATAACAATCATAATAAAAGTAATACATTTCTGGAATGGATTGGTGGATTGGCATTTAATTATGAATTAGTTTTGATTGTATATTCGACTGTGTCTTGATTTCCACAATGATAAATTCAAAAAGTGGTTTTTATAAGAACCCGATGTTTTAGAAATCTTATAAGCTGGTTGTTCATTACTGAACAAATGGTTAATGGATGAATTTGTCAGTTTAGGTTCTTACGTTGTGTCTTGGCTTGCCTTATAAAACTGTATTGAGCTCACCAAATACTGCTGCCAGTAATACTAATAATAATGATGATAACAAAAGTATTAGAAATTGGATGTTTGATCGGCACCTTTGATACAAATTGCATTTACAATTTGGGGTACATATACTTTTCGTTATTTCATTTTCATCAAGTAGTTTCCCTTGTCGTAAGAATACAGTGTCTAGATTGAAGAAATAAAGCTGCATGAACTAAGAGTGAACTATATATATATATATATATATATATATATATATATATATATTATATATATAATATATATATATATATAACTGTGGGTGTGTAAAAGATGCTATTGGCGAATAAGGGAAAGAAAAAGGTGAAATGTGCCTTGAAAAGGAAAGTTGGGCTTACATCTGAGTTTTTATTAATATTGCTGAACTTCTCTTCATGCAGATAATTCTTTGAATTGACGTAATGATTAATGTATACGCATTTTTCATTAAATCGTTTTATTATTATTATTATTATTATTATTATTATTATTATTATTATTATTAATTCTCTCTCTCTCTCTCTCTCTCTCTCTCTCTCTCTCTCTCTCTCTCTCTCTCTCTCTCTCTCTCTCTCTCTCTCTCAACTCTTATTTATCTCTTTTCTTTCCCCAGGCCCATCTGTACCTTATCATTATTTTTTCTTCGTAAACGCTGTTTTCTCTTTCCTCACGACATCACACGTCTTCTCAAATGCGAAGTGTTTTTGAATATACCTCTTTTGGAAATAAAATTTGTCTAAATATTTTCTTTTTATTGAAATATTTAGTTTTTATTAAAATCATTTGATGAATTCTGAGCTTTCGATCATTATTTGATTACGGTAATGTAATTTTTCACATAGTATTGACATGTGAATCATTGAAATATGTTGTATGATTGGCTCTGTATTTCGGTAGATTTTGCTGTAAAAAATCAACACTTTTGTGTCTCAGTAACATTTTTTTTTAAATAAAAACAAGGCAATGATTCTCACCATAGCAGTGATAATAATCAAGATAATTCGGCAGTAATCAGTATTCTAAGTTTGCATTACATTGTATTTTTTATAACTTAGTATTGTAATGATTGATTTACTTGAGACTTATTGCAGGGTAATTTTACAACGTTTGCTCCAGATCGTTACTTTTTTTTTCAACACAATATTGTAATATTTGCTTCATTTACCCTTCCTCCTAATGATAGTATTGTAATATTTGCTCCATTTACCCTTCCTCCTAATGATAGCATTGTAATATTTGCTTCATTTATCCTTCCTCCTAATGATAGTATTGTAATATATGCTTCATTTACCCTCCCTCGTAATGATAGTATTGTAATATTTGCTCCATTTACCCTTCCTCCTAATGATAGCATTGTAATATTTGTTTCATTTATCCTTCCTCCTAATGATAGTATTGTAATATACTTCATTTACCCTCCCTCGTAATGATAGTATTGTAATATTTGCTTCATTTACCCTCCCTCCTAATGATAATATTGTAATATTTGCTTCATTTACCCTTCCTCCTAATGATAGTATTGTAATATTTGCTTCATTTATCCTTCCTCCTAATGATAGTATTGTAGTATTTGCTTCATTTACCCTTCCTCCTAATGATAGTATTGTAATATTTGCTTCATTTACCCTTCCTCCTAATGATAGTATTGTAATATTTGCTTCATTTACCCTTCCTCCTAATGATACTAATGTAATATTTGCTTTATTTTCCTTTCCTCTTAATGTTCTTTTCGTGATATATGCGTTATTTTCCTTAACTCTTAATGTTAGTATTGTAGTATTGACTTTATTTTCCTTTCCTCTTGATGTTAGTATTGTAATATTTGCTTTTTGTCCCTTCCTCTTAATAGTAGTATTGTAATAATTGTTTTATTTCCCCCTCCTCTTAATTCTCAGTTTGATTTTATTTTTCCTCTTTTTTTTTAAATCATTGTTGTAATTTTGATTTTATATCCCACTTATTCCAGCTCTTTGTTGTAATATATGATTTATTATACACTCATCCTAAATGAATGCTTCAATTTATTTTGTGTCTGGGGGTTAAAACACCTTATTAATGGCTAACAATCAAATCTTCTGAAGGGCAAAATTCTAGTCGTGCGTGTAAAAGAGATGCCTAATTAAGCTTTGGGGAGATGCATTTAATTATGCTGCACTTGTATATATACTGAAGGCGTATATATACCTAATTATCCTTAAGCTTATGTTAGATAATGATAATGATGCCTTTGGGAAGATGCGTCTAATTATGATTCTGATGCCAGTCTCTGATTTTTGTCTGATATGCCCTCTTAATTAGAGCGCCTTATAATATTTTTTCTTTTATCTCTTTTGTTTGAATATTCTACCTCTTGTTTAATCTAATTTTGCTTCAAGAATATTTCTCCCTTTTT
>NC_090729.1:152845610-152850611 GCF_036898095.1 Palaemon carinicauda
TTTTGATCAAGTTTAACTCTCTCCCCCCCCCCCTCTCTCTCTCTCTCTCTCTCTGTCTCTCTCTCCTCTCTCTCTCTCCTCTCTCATCTCTCCCCGTCCATTTACTCTTTTTTTGTGGGCTATTCTCTTTTCCTCTAACTCTTCTATCTTTCTCTTCCAGATGTAGATATTTTTGTATACTTTTAGGCATACGTATTTACTTATAAGAGATATGGCCCGAAGTAAATGATCATCAACCATCAATTATATTTAAAGGTTTAACTGTCTACCATCAATTCTGTCTTAAGGCTTCGTTGTTTATCATCAATCTTGTTAACGTTCTACTGTCGACCGCTAAGTCTATGCTAAGATCTCTCTGTCTATCCGCAATTCTATGCTAAACTGCCTGATATTTGTTTCTACGCAAATAGATTTGCTATTTACCATAAAGTCTCTGCTAAAGTTTCTGTGCCTGCCATTGCTTCTAGGTAACGCCTTCGGCGTCTGCCATCAATGCTATACTAAGGATTCATTGTTTACCATTAATTCGATGCTAAGGTTTCCACTTCGTCAATTTAGGTTCTATGCTAATGTTTTCTCTCTCCGTTGTTTGCCATCAATGCTATACTAAGTTTTCAGTGTAAGGTTTCCACTTCGTCAATTTAGGTTTCTATGCTAATGTTTTCTCTCTCCGTTGTTTGCCATCAATGGTATACTAAGTTTTCAGTGTAAGGTTTCTACTTCGTCAATTTATGTTTCTATGCTAATATTTTCTCTCACCGTTGTTCGCCATCAATGCTATACTAAATTTTCATTGTCCACCATTAATTCTATGCTAAGGTTTTCACTTCGTCAATCTAGTGTTCTATGCCAATGTTTTCTCTCTCGTTGTTTACCATCAATGCTATACTAAGTTTTCATTGTCTACCATTAATTATATGCTGAGATTTTCACTCTTCGTCAATTGTGAGGTTTAGCTCTGCGGCATGACGCAATAGACCTTCATACTTGATCCGATATCTAAACGTATTATATGGAGCTTTCGCTTTTGGCCTCTTCTATCTCATTGGCGGTTCTTCGTGATGTTGATCGTCCGACTTTAATACGTTCATATGTGTTTCCAAACGTTGTGATTTGTTTTTTCTCTGAGCTTTCTCTTCCTGTCAGTTCTTTCGTAATCGTGCGTAGAAGGAGCCCAAAGAGATTGATTGATAGGCATACAACCGGTCTCTCTTTTTTCTGATTTTTTTTTTAATGTTTCCTGTTTACTTTTTATTTTTTTCCAGCGGCCACCATCCTGCCTACCCTTCTTTCATATTTAACTTTATTCCCATTTTATCTTCTTTATATTAATTTTTCAGTGTGTGGCATGTTTTCCCAATTTCTTTTGTACTAGGATTGCTTTTCCTCCTCTTTTTAGACATTTTATTATTGACCATTTTCTTCCACTTCCCACTTATTCTACCGTTTTTTTTCTATGCTGTACTATTCTTCCATTACATTTCCCTCCCTCTTCTTAACTCACTACTTCCACCCTCGTCCTACCGCTTGCTTCTTTTTCTTCCCAGTCTTTTCCTTAAGTATATTTCCCATCGTTACACTCCTTGTCTCCATTTTTCTTCATCCATTACTTTAATCAGCCTCTCCATCTTCCATCACGTGGCGCCCCTTTGGTAAACAAATGTGCTTAATGGTTATTCAACTTAAGTACTTTAGATGAAGACAAATGGTATCCTCCTTCTTGGGAATCATTCTCCTCACAGCCATTTCGAGCCACAAGAAACTGAAACACTGACTTGGAAGTTTAACAAAATGTATGACTTAATATATCTCAGTAGTTATTCAGTTACCATTTTAGTTTTCTTTTGATACAGATAAAGGATCCGATTGAAAATCATTAATTGACACATCCCTGTATACCTGTCTTGTTTGATCCAAGTCGAATTAAGTAAGAAACTAATTGATCAAACTTATTGAAGTATGTTTTTATAGATGTACTGTTTTTATTTTTCTGACAAATATGGATGATGAAAAGCTTTAAGTGCTCACAATTACAGTTTGGGTTTTAATTCGGTGGAAGAAGAAAAGATATGATAATTTTGATATTATCTCCACGATGCACCAGTTTCTAGTTATTATGAATCGTTATAGTAGGAATCTCTCCCTCTCTCTCTCCTCTCTTCTCTCTCCTCTCTCTCTCTCTCAGACTAATTTCGTATATTAGCAGAGATGAGATGTCTGATAATATAAGGGTCACAAAAACATCATCAACTATGAATATTTATAAATTAAAATCAGAATATTTAAGAGATACCGGATTAACGACACCATCTTGAAACGACTCGTTTCTCTGGTTTACACGAATCCTAATGATCGGTCTCTGTCTCTCCAAAGAAAATAGCTTCAACGAGAATAACCTCTGTCGCAAACCCTTTCTGTCTCTCCTCTCTCCTATTTCCCTTTCCTTTTTCAGTCAACACTCCCCCCACCCCCTTTAAAGCCATGCCCCATCTTATTTCCATTTTCTTTAATTGTGAGGTTCGTATCTTCTCCACCGCCCGCCTTCCCCGCCCAAATGCTCTATTGAATGTATTTCAATAGGGTCGTCTCCGGACAACCTTCTCTCTCTCTCTCTCTCTCTCTCTCTCTCTCTCTCTCTCTCTCTCTCTCTTTGCAAAGGTGAAAGTGTGTTCAATTGTGTATGCATATAAAGCTAGTTTTTGAGTGTGCGTGTGTTTGTGTGTGTGCTTATCTTTTGCATACCGCAAGAACATTGCCTTTGAGATTTTTTATTTTATATAATGTATATTTAATTTTCTCTGGAGATTATAATAAAAATTAACTTAACGCATGAGAGAGAGAGAGAGAGGAGAGAGAGAGAGAGAGAGAGAGAATCTTCTCTACCAGAACGCATATCTGGTGTGGATTTTCTAAAGGTGAAAAAAAGCTAGCTAGAGAAAAGAAGAGTTTTTTTTTTTTTTTTTTTTTTTTTTTTTTTTTTTTGCGTGGTCAGACAAACGGTCAGTGTTCTCTTCAAAAGAATGGCCGGCTAATTAGAATACGAGGGGCATTCTAGAGAAGACAGCGATGGTCGGGTGAAATGATTTAAATAGGTATTCTGTTCGCGTCGGCGCGTTCAACTGCATACGTAGTCATCAATCTTCCTTGGAAACAATACACATTTTAATCGCGTTGGTTACTTCCCGTTTACTGTTTACATGAGTTGATATACACAGTAGGTATTGTAATTGTATTTTATGGTTGTCTGAGTTTTATTCGTTGTATGCAGTCTCTCCTATATAATTAAAAAGCCAGAGTCTGGCTACTATATATATATATATATATATATATACACATATATTATATACACACACACACACACACACACACACATATATATATTATATATATATATGTATATATATATATCTGGTCACACTCAGTGGCATCGCCAGACATATAACTATCGTGATCTCTCCTCATCCCTCGGGTATTGGGGAGAGGAGGTAGTCATACCCTGATAAGAGGGAGTTGCGTGTGTGCATATCTATATATGTTTACGCGTAATTTCTGACCGGTCTCGTAAACTAGTATATGATATTCGCCGTAGTTACGCCTAACCATGCAATTGAAAATTATTATTGGAGCCATTCATCATTATATTAATTACTCAAGTCAAGTAAACAATGATAATGTGCCATGTGCTATACAATACCTGAAAATGTGCTGCACTCATGATCTCTTTATAACCTATGTTGTTTTTAAAATCTCTAATCGTATTTGTTATATGGTATATTATAAGTGTTTATTACAGCTAATCGTTAATCATATCCTAATTATCTTTTTAAAACTCAACTTTGTTTTTCTTACTTTCATGATATTTTTATGGTGTGTAGAAACTAGATTTTTTTTCAGATGGTTACTTTTGAAAACAAATACTCATACCGCTCATTTTATAAATCAACGTTCTCAAACATCGGAAAATGTTGATTCACTATGCATTGCAAGAAACTATATATATATATATATATATATATATACTGTATATATATATATATATATATACTGTATATATATATATATATATATATTATGGGTATTGCTAGTTTTGTCATTGTTGGCTGAGACCAGTACCTTCAGATGATAGACGAATGAAATTTCATTCAAAGACTAATTTCCCCGTATTTAACCAGAAAAGTCCGGAAAGCCTAAATATTTGTCATATAAAAAGTGGGCAAAAGATTTGACAAATTTTGACATCGAACGTCGTAATAACAGATATCTTATATGGTCAACACCCCCAAAAAGATCTGGTAAGTAAGTTGTAGGTGTGGAAAGTAATGGGAGATCTCCCTTCTGCTTCCCCGAAATCATGTCCAGCCCATTTGGCAACGGTGGCGTAGGTCGTCTTTGTGTGGCTGCCCCCTTCGCTGATGCCATTTGCGTCTGGGGCATGGATGGAATCACGGATATGTAGGCGGGAAGAAGTGAAAGTCGCTTCATTGGGCTTGAGGGGCTGTTTGGGTGGGGTGCGACGCGGGCCCATGTGGCCAATTCATCCCGAAGACGCTCGTAGATATAGTTTGCAACATTCCCAGCGATTCGATTCCTCTTCTGTTGCGTAATAGATTTGCTCAACAACACGTTCCTTATGATTTGAGAAGGGGAACAACATGAAATAAAACCTTTTCTGGTACTTGTAGGAGTTATTATTATAACGCGATGAGATTGGATTTTATAAGACGCAGTACTATATGTATTGCCAGAGAAAGAACTGATTCAATTAATGGTTTAAGATTGGATTTGGGCATTTTAATATATATGGCTTACATGTTTGTGTGCACCTATTTGCAAATTTCAAGCTCAATTTATGTCATATGCCACTAAAAAATAATCAAATTGTTAGAACTATCTTTTTACAAATCTATTTCATTCATATCACGTTTTCTTCCCTTACATTAATTTTTTTCTAACTCGTAAAAGCAACAGAAATTTGTTTGATTTCGTCGTGTTCTCTCTTTC
>NC_090729.1:152866111-152868611 GCF_036898095.1 Palaemon carinicauda
ATATATATATGCTATTCTGACATCTGATATTAATATTTATATAATCCACCTTCGACGTCATGGATAAAACTGTAAATATTAAGAGAGGTTAGCCAAATTATAGTACAGTAGATGAATATCTGTGCAGACAAAGTCAAGTGAGGGTTTAAACTGTAGGTTAATGAAAAAAGAAGTACATTGATTTTGAAATTTTACTCTACGAAAAGAGCCGTCATTAAAAAGCGTAGCTTGTTTTGAAAATGACAGGATTAAGCGAGGGATTGATAGACTCGAAATATAAATCCATTGAGAAAAGGGAGTGTATTTAATATCTCAAAATGCTCTCATTGCGAGAGTATATCTAATCTATACTCAATTTAGTTTTATAAAAGTCTGATATCAAGTTGGGTAAAATGCAAAAATAGTTGTCCATTGTTAAATAACGGCCAGTATGTAAATTAATGTATCGTCAAAACATACAAGAATAAACAAAAGTTGTTTTGGTGTGACAATAGCAGACAATAGGGAAAAGAATTGCTGGATTTAGGGGCCTAGTGGATGTCCCTTGTTGTTAACACAAAGGCTAAAATTAGAAGCTCCCCGAGTTGCAATATGAAAGTAAAAGAGATTTAGATGTGGATTTGGTAGACTGCATCCAGTGTTGTAGGGAAAAGGGAAATAAAGAAAAAAAGTAGGGGCAGGAGGAGGGTGAATTGGGGAACGATCAAACAGAGGGAGATGAAGTTTAATAATTGAGGGATGTACACATTGGGAGAGTGAGATAGGTAAATAGTGATTATTATTATAATTAATGTGTAATCCCAATCTTACTAAGATTTTTCTAACGTGTTTTTTTATACCTACACTTATTTGTGTCCATGGTGTGTAGGGGAATTTCTGTACATATAATAGCATGTCTGTATGCATATATAATATACAGTACATTACCTGCTTTGCAGAAGTAATAGAAGATCTTGAAACAGGCAGTCAAATAGATAAAACGTCTTTTTTTTATGAAATCAAGGCAGAGTCAAGTTTGACACTATTTTTCAAGTATTACGATCCTTCTAGTGTCTTTTATTTTCTTAAAGTCCATAGTCAGTTACTAATGGAAAAAATCGAACAGTTATAATTCCGGCAACCACGTGATACTGTGATGACAGGAGCATTAGGAAATTAAGATACGACGACTTATGGAGATTCATGTCATTGGTTGATTATTTTTGGACTTTTCAAATATCATGTTGCAGTTTTATGAAAGGCTATTAAAGAAGGGTTTCATCAAAGAAATTTGTGTACCTTACAGTGCGTGAAGCTTTTGTTAAACAATCGAAAGTAATTATATCATCACTAGTTGTGTTATTGTTTCCAAACAAACATTCACTCCTTTTGCTGCTACCGTTGATTATTATTATTATTATCATTATTATTATTATTATTATTATTATTATTATTGGTCTTGTTGTTGTTGTTGTTGTTGTTGTTGTTGCTGTTGTTGTTGCTGTTTAGCAACCCTACTTAATACTTGGACTAATTCTGGACTTCAGGTATAGGGGGAATATATTTTATATGCTCGTTTTGCTGGGAGAATAAATCTAACTAAACCAATACGAAGATTGATCCATTTCATATTCATCATTTGTGGTCCCCCCCCCCTCTGTATTTATACCTGGCACCTAGATAGTGTCTTTCCCCAGGCATGTGTGACCCCCTCTCGTCAATTCCAAATTATTTGTTCAAGAGAGCGAAACTGTTACAGGCTGCCTGAGGTGTAGGGCTTTGGTCTTATGACGTCATGCTCTCACCTCACCAATCAATGGTTGAATTATGCGTGACAGGACGATAAAGATTCAACCGAAGAAAATAAGGCTGTTTTCATTTCATGGAAAGGATTCTTTTTTAGCAATACCGTGTCCCTAAACCTCGGATATCTTTGACTTTGGTAGGATTCTTTGGAAATGAATCTGCAGTGTGTGGGCGTTTTGGGATCCCCAGCAAGATCTGGCATCTCACGGCGTTACCATGGCAACTGTCGTGACGCGGCGGCACCTGTAGCACCTGCCCGTCAGTACCCGCCAGAGAGTTGATGGGTATGTACATCTACCTGGCTGCCGCGTACTTGCATGTGGTGACGTTACCTGGCCGTTAGATCACTCGCAATCAGCTGTTCGCTGCTCATTATTGCGAGTTGTGCGCACAAACAATTTCATAAATTTTTCTTCTTGTGATTCTTTCAAATGACAAAATTTCCAGAACCATGATGGTCCTGTGGATCGTTGATGGGACACGAGAAAATAGTGGAGGTTAAATCTCGGTCAAATAAAGTCCCAAGACGTTTTCGTACACTTTATTGAAAAGGATTGAATGTGTTAAATATGATCACAGGGGAAGGTGGGGTGATCGGAGGCCATGGAATGATGGTGCTTTGTCGGGAAGAGGTGGAAGCCGAACTGACACCTCTTTTATTATGGTGAGGTAGGGGGGCCTTAGACTGGTTTTGCCCCTTATGGAGGCTACCAGG
>NC_090729.1:152871111-152878920 GCF_036898095.1 Palaemon carinicauda
TAATGGGTTTATACGATCTTCACGCTAGGAATCTTATGGGTACATTAATTTCCTTTAAACGGATACATGGATTTTCGCGTTGTGGCTGGATTCTCTTTAATTAATAAACAATATAAGCATCATGTGAAAGTGCGGTTAATTGCCCGTAGTCTTTTGATTATCTGTGCACAATTGGCAATGCATTTCAAAAGGAAAACTTAAAATCTTCAGTGGAGATTCAATATCAATTAAAGTTGTTTTAATTTTATTTAGTTTATTAGCTTGTTCATTTAACGGAAATGTTCAGTTTTTTTTAAGCAACGAAATAAAGATAATGAAAAAAAATGTTGCAGCTAATGGTGATGGTAGACAAGCGTGCTCGCGGAAACACACACACATATACACACACACACACACACATATATATATATATATATATATATATATATATATGTATATATATATATATATATATATATATATATATATATATATATATATATATGTGTGTGTGTGTGTGTGTGTGTGTGTGTAAAATGATGTGTTTAGTGCGTACTGGTGAAAACACGCGTTTCTAACATACATGTATCCAGTAGCATATAAACATTCATGAGAGAACGACCCGAGGAGTAGTCCACCTCACATTGCGATGTAAATGTAAACATAAGTGTGAAGCTGAGAATGTGGAACGCAAGAGAACAGCGCAAGAATCTTTAGAAAATTCTCTCGGGGAGAAAAGCACAATGGGGTCAGAAAGGCAGCATCCTGAAAGATGAACTTTGCCGGGATTTGCTTTTTTTTTTTTTTTTTTTTTATTAAATGGGGCTTATAGATCGATGGAGATGTATTCTCCAAAGAATTTTTCCATTTGTTATGGCTTCCCCGAAGTGAAGTAGCTTGGGTTTTAACATATTAACAAGACAAGAGGAAATGGGCTCGTAAGTAGTAGTACGGGATTTGTAGAAAAGAATGGTTGCATTTTTTTTAAGCAAAGATTTTTTTTTCACCTTTTTTTTTCCTGTTGTATATTTTAAATATTGGCTGGTTTTGTCATTTGTAGAAAAGAATGGTTGCATTTTTTTAAGCAAGGATTTTTTTTTTTTTTTACCTTTTTTATGTATATTTTGAATATTGGCCTTTTTGGCACACTTACCACATCAGCTAAACAGAGGTTTTAACACAAGTTGTTTCTGCATTACAGACTTTTTCCATTTCTGTTAATTCAACGTCTTATTTTTTATTGAAAGGTCATTAATATTTGTCAAGAGTTTCTGCTCCTCTGCTCTTCTTCAAGATTTGGCTTCCATATCTGGCAGAGGCTTTCTTTTTTTTTCGGTCCCTTGGGCCATCTTTTTGGCAAAGGGCCGTCGGAGTTGGAAAGGAATCCTTCTCCCATTCGAAGGGGGAAGTCTGTTGTAATCGAAGAAATGGTCTAATTTGGACATTATGTTCTACGTCTCTTAATATGACTTTTTGTCTCCGAAAAGATAAAGTACTTCTGATTTATTTTGCTGACTTTTTGTTATGACTTTGTCAATGGGAAATTCCCACTTTGTTTTTGTATTTTGGCTGTGTTTGCCAGTCTTCTATTTAATACCTCTTGTAATCAACATGAATGTTTTACCTATTAACATTATATTTCATAAGTAATCTTTTACAAAAAATAATAATAATAATGATAATTTCCATCCCTTTTAAGAGTCGTATTGAATATTCCATTTATCAGTCTCGAGCTATTTTCGTCCCTCTCCATCCTCTCATTTCAGTTTAGAAATAGGTTGTAGAAATAGCCTATTTTGCTATTCAGAAAAATTACTTTTTTTTTTTATTGAAAACCAATCTCTGATAATGAAAATTTTCTCTAGGCGAAATAATTTATCAATATAATAAGGGACGAAAAACTATAGGATGTTTATTAAACATAGAATTGATTTTGAGGCCGTATGAAGGTGCTTTGCAAGTGGATGATATTGTTCCGAAGAACTGCAAGCAAAAATGTTTGGAGAGATTTGTATTTACTTTGTAATGTATCTCCTAAAAAAAATGATAAACTTTGTAATGTATCTTCTGAAAAAATATTAATTTATGAAAAGGAAATATATTCCCGATTAACATGAGAATTAATGAATGAAGGAAAAGAGCTGATAAAATTAATGTTATTTTTGTACGTGATTTTAGAATTATGATTAAAAGTATTTTGGGGGAGTTGGGATAATATTCATAAACAACTACAAGTTTAAAGGCTTTGTTCCTTGATGCCTTAACACGCTTTAAATAGTCTCTTTAAAATACTGGGATTAATTTTCGTTGAGTTCCATGGTGAGTTATTTCTCCAGATTTGTGCTGTTTTTGAGTGTCCTTTGTCACTGAGAGAGAGAGAGAGAGAGAGAGAGAGAGAGAGAGAGAGAGAGAGAGAGAGAGAGAGAGAGAGAGAGAGAGATGGATTTTCTGTTAAAAAGCAATGTTGTAAGAGGCAAAGGAAAACTTTAGGTTCAAAGTGTTTTCTTGAGTTTGTAAGATGGTGGAAAGGAATAGTTACCGCTATATGCTAAAGTTGGTGAAGTATTTCATTAGATGTTCTAGTGTTCCATATTTCTCTTAATAATTTAACGTTTTTCAAACTTGAATTAATAAAGACTATATTCAATCTGAAATAGTGATTAAGTGGTATTGGATATTCATTTGTTTATTTATGATTCCACTTTTTTTTTAATAAAAAAAAAACTTATCTGAGTAGAATTAGCTATGTTTTTTATTTACACCGTGAAATAGATGAAAAATTGATATAAAGTAACGGCGTGAAATAACGATTAATTTTTCCATTTATATTCTTGCATCTTAGAGGACTCTTTATATTATTATTACTAAAATATTTTGTGTTAAAGAAACATTTTCTGTTAACTAAATAAAAAAGGGTACAATTATCTTTCTATATAGCGATATTTTCAATGAAAAAAGATACATGACAACCTGAGAGAGAGAGAGAGAGAGAGAGAGAGAGAGAGAGAGAGAGAGAGAGAGAGAGAGAGAGAGAGAGTTGAAGGAAACAATAACTGAACTTCTGGATAAACTAAAAGGCCTGAAAATGACGTTGAGAGAGAGAGAGAGAGAGAGAGAGAGAGAGAGAGAGAGAGAGAGAGAGAGAGAGAGAGAGAGATATGAAGAAAATCATAACTGAATTTCTGGATAAAATAAAATGCTTGAAAATGACGTTGAGAGAGAGAGAGAGAGAGAGAGAGAGAGAGAGAGAGAGAGAGAGAGAGAGAGAGAGAGAAACCATTATTGAATTCGTGGATAAAAGAAACTGCCTGTAAATGTCGTTGGGAGATAAGTGGATAAATCGTATTTCTTAGTGATATTGGAACTTCCAGGATGTTGAGTGTATGCATTGAACTGAAGAAACCTTATCTGTGTGACGCTGTGACATCCTTGTTTCCTACGGAATACAATATGTTATTTGTGTGCGTGTGTTTTAAGATATCATTACAACCTCAAATATCATGTTTCTTTTGTGGACGCTTAGTGGCTGTTCGAATTTTCTGTTCTGATATTATTATTATTATTATTATTATTATTATTATTATTATTGTTGTTATTATTATTATTATTATTATTATTATTATTATTATTGTTATTATTATTATTATTATTAGCTAAGTTTTAACCCTAGTTGAAAAAGCAAGCAACAAGCCCAAGGGATCACATGGAAAAGTAGCCCAGTAAGGAAAGGAAATAAGGAAATAAATAAGCGATCTGAGAAATAATGAACAATAGAAATTAAATATTCTAAAAACAGTAACAAAATCCAAACAGATATTATTATTATTATTATTATTATTATTATTATTATTATTATTATTATTATTATTATTATTATTATTATTATTATTATTATTATTATTATTATTACTAACCAAGCTACAACCCTAGTTGGAAAAGCAAGATGCTATAAGCCCCGGGGCTCCAACAGATTAACATAACCCAGTGAGAAATAATGAACAATTAAAGTAAGATATTTTGAAAAAAGTAACAACATTAAAACATATTTCATATATAACTACAAAAAGTCTTATGTCACCCTTTTCAACATATGCATTGCTCTAACGTCTCTTAGTTAGTAATTTCTCTCCGATTTATTGTTTTCCCTTTGAAGGTAATGGTACTGTAATCTGATAATATTTATATATTTTGGTTGGAATTTTATTTTTAATTTTTTAATTTACAGATTAATACTTTTATTTCTTGTACATCTGACGTCTGAATTGTTATAAAATTTTTGAGGGGTAAAAACAACTTAAAGTATTTCCTTAGCAAGTGACGGACCGGTTCTTTCTATAAAAGATTAAATTTCATTTGATACCTAGTCGTTCGTCTCCAGCAGTCATAAACTGATCTGATGTCTACCATCGAGTTTCAACGATGAATATAAGAGTTTGCAGCGAAGCTACACTGTTAAAAAAAGCGTAATTTTAATCGGAAATTATTCGTAAACATATACTGTTCTCAGCAGTATCTCAGTAAAATAAAGGCGACCGTAATTTTATAATATTTTGTTATTATCCTTCACACGTTGGTGACCGTAATATCACTGCTTTACATAAATAGTTCCGTTTTTAAAACGGTAAATGTCTGGCAACATTTATGCCAGAATTTTACCGTTTTTTACGGCAAATTTTTAACAGTGTAAGTTTCCACAAATGAGTGGGTAGGGTATAAACGTACTTTTATTTAGGTAGCCTATGCTTACCACTTTCTAAAATTCGTAATGTGTGAAACGCGTAAGAAATGTCAGTCAGAATAGTATTTGAAAGAGTGTGTATGAGTAAACACCAGGGACTGATTTTATTTTTATAGTTTTGACACAAATTAGGGTAAGCATGGTCCTCATTAAAAACGTATTTGGATAGCTATAGAATGTGTGAAGTATTAGGGATCAAGTGTGTATTTATTATCGGTAGTTAGTAACGTTTTAAGGATTTTTTTTTTCTAGTTGATTCTATGTTGCTCTTGTTTGCATGTTGCTCATTCGGTTGATTTGATTCAGATTTGTCAGGAGGAAGTGCGTCGAAATTCACCGAAGACTAGTCTGTTTTTGTTTTCGTATATGTAGAATGCAAATTGTTTTGATTTATCATAATATACTTTGGTTATAATCAATAGCAAATTTCCGTTGGTTTTATAAATGGATATTTTAGAAAAAAGTAATTAATTCATTTATTATTCATTTTTATTCGATGAATATGAATTAGCATGCCAGTGGTAAGATAATTACTTCTATTTATCTGTCTCTCTGGGTATACATAATTCCAACCATCTATCTGTATCTATTCTCATATATATATATATATATATATATATATATATATGTATATATGTATGTACAGATATATACATACACGCATATATATATATATATATATATATATATATATATACATACATACATAAATACATATATATAGACAGATAGATAGATAGATAGATAGGTATATGCAACTGTATTTTAAAACTGGAAATGAATAATAAATGATTGTTATTTTTTATGATATACCCATAGAAATTTGTCAAGTAATCATATCCATGCACCGCATAAATTAGCCTTGTGCCTTCAATATGTAGTCCATGGTTACCCCCGCTTTTGCTTCATTTTATTCTCTTTAATGATATTTTTTCCGTATAGTTTTGACAGGCTTTAGTAGGTTCATATATATATATATATATATATATATATATATATATAATATATATATATATATATATATATATATATATATATATATATATATATATGTTATAGCCAACGAGAACGAAAAATGAAAAGCCTTAATTGAAGTCATTATTTTCGTCTTCTTGTTGACATCATCGACTCAGGGTGAGTCTGTTGACGTCAACAATAAGCCGAGAGCACTAAGTCAACTCTTTTCACTATTCCTTCCATGGGCATAATAGATATTTTCTGCTCATACGTGGCAGCTGTTGTGATTTACACACACAAACGCACACACACATATACCAATCATGAAAGTGGGTCTTTTGGCTTGATGGGCGAGAATGTTAGATTACTATAGGAACGTTATATATATATATATATATATATATATATATATATATATATATATATATATATATATATATATATATATACATATATATATATATATATATATATATATATATATACATATATATATATATATATATATATATATATTTATTGTCTATATATATATATGTGTATATATATATATATATATATATATATATATATATATATATATATATATATTGTCTATATATATATATATATATATATACATATATATATATATATATATATATATATATATATATATATATATATATATATTGCCTATATATATATATATATATATATATATATACATATATATGCATACATATATATACATACATATATAGCATATATATTATATATTTACACACATATATATATATATATATATATATATATATATATATATACTTAAATATATATATATATATATATATATATATATATATATATATACTTGAATATATATATATATATATATATATATATATACATATATATATATATATATATATATATATTTATATACATATATATATATATATATATATATATATATATATATATATATAAAAGCACCTATCAAGCCAAAGGACCCACTTTCATGATTGGTGGGAAAGGTCTTTAAATGACTGCGGTGGTAGCAATCAAAATTAAAGGGGCCATGGAACAAGGGCCATCTCCTAAAAGGACTGGCGGGAATAAATATTTTTGAGTTTAAGGGCTGTACTTGAGTGTGTACATTTATATACAGTCATAATCTTCATAGTCATCAGCTGTTGTTAGTCCACTGCAGGACAAAGGCCTCAGACATGTCCTTCCACAAGTATTGTTTTGTAGTCTTTCTAACAGTATATACCCGCAACTTTTCTTAGCTCGTCGATCCATCGTCTTCTCCTCCTTCCCCTACTATATTTGTTATCTTTATGGACCCATTCTATTATTTCTAATGTCCATCTATTATCTCTCATTCTCATTATATGTCCTACCCATGTCCATTTATTTTTCATACATTTTGTTAGAAGACCCTCTACTCTAGTTTTCTCTCGTATACATGTTGCTTGTTTTCTGTTTCTTAGTGTTATTCCTATCGTTACTATTCCATTGATTTTTTAATTGAAAATATTCTATGTTTTAAGGCTTTAGTAAAGCTCCAGGTTTCTGATACCTAAGTTAATACTTGTAGGACCATCTGATGGAAGGCTTTTATTTTTAGAGAAAGTGGCATTTTACATTTCATAAACTCATCTTGTTTACCAAAAGCTCTTCATCCTATGCATATGCTTTTAATTTCGGTCTCATGTCCCAGGGAAACACTGTCTGTCCTGAGTCATTAATAATCTATACAGTTTCATCCGTAACCCTTATTTGCTGTCTCTGCATTTTTACTGAAAATTATATTAATTTTACTCATATTAATTTTCAGTCCTACATCTCTGCTTTCTCTATTCAATTCTCCTATCATCTTTTGGGATTCATCACATGATTCACTAAATAAAAGTATGTCATCTGCAAATCTTATGTTGTTAAGGTATTCCCCGTTGGTATTAATTTCTACATTTTTAAAAATCTTTTAGGCACGTTGTGGATAATTTAAGAGAGAAGGGTCTCCCTGTCTAATTTATTTTTCATTGAGAATTTTCTCACCATGTTTCTGTAGCTTTAGGATTATTATACTACCTGTATAGATATCTTCAAGTGTTCTAACATAAGAATTATGTATACCTTATCTTTGAAGG
>NC_090729.1:152884420-152886920 GCF_036898095.1 Palaemon carinicauda
GGTATTCATACCATTAAACAGGTTTCAGAGGCGACAAATCTTGGCCAAAATGTGAGATTTAATAGTAAGAGACTCGATAAAGATTATAAATCAAAACCAGATATATAAGAGGCGCCTATCGGTCTGTGAACCGTAGTAGATGGACGGTCAAGAATGAATACCATATCTGATAGTGTACCTACAGAATTTAAGTATTTAATGCTAGTACTGAAAAGGCCTTTTAGGAATCAACGACTTTTTTTTTTTTTTTTTCAATTTGGCATTTTATTTTCAAGTATACTGAAAGATGTCTTAACCTTTTAAACATATCTATTTTTTTTTTACACATTAAATCTACGAATTTTGTCTAAAATTTATCAATATTACAGTATTTTAGTACAAGATGATTTTAATATTGTATTTTGCATAAAATGATATTAATTTTCCCATTTAGGTTTAAATTGCCCTGCTCTCTATTTTCCAGACTTTCTTAAAAGATTCAACAATTAAGAAGCACATACAATAACTTTGTTCTCATTGTTCAATGGAATCTCCATTATCAATGCTTTAATATTCATCTGTCATTTGAATACTTTCAGAGAAAGGTTCTTAACGACAATTTACTAATGAGAATAAACAGTTAAGAAAGGAACGACTTTTCAGAAGTAAACACATTTCATACTATCGATCTTCCTTTAATATTTCGGACTATTTTTGTGACACAGAAAAACTCTTAGTCGCAACACTTGCCGCGGGTACGGTCCATTGATTCACATATAAAATTTCTTGATTAATGAACCCTAATAAAGAAGTAAATTATTAATGTGCTAATAATTTCCGACTCATAATTATTGGTGATATTTGTGACCCAGTAACACGTAGTAAATGGTAACATTCATAATTCAATGACATTGGCTCTTCATAAATGAACATGCCTCATGCAGTCATTGATTAATTTTTCAAGGCGTAGGACGGTGGCTTTGGAGGCTTCCATACGCCCCCCTGCTCAAACATCAACAACGACTGCCTTATTCCCCTAGGTTTCACGTCAATGGACAGGGGATTGAACTATTTCTTGCTTCTACTGTGCGTTAACGACCATTTAAAAAAAAAAATCTTGAAAAGTTCATCATTTGAATAAGATCAGTATAAATCATAATATTATCGTTTTGCTTATTCCATTTTAATACATTTTCAATGACATAAGTATACTGTATATTTATTTGATTGATGATTCATAATAAGGTGAAATTGGGGAGAACAATCAGCCTACAGTAAAATAGTTTAATAGATCTAAAACTCACACCAAAGATAAAATTTCTGTGTCGATACCTTATAACTATGTAAAGATTCTGGAACCAATGACTGATACCAAAAGGGAGCCTAATGAATAAGCTGTAAACACCAAGCATGGTATTTTCTGGTCAAGAATACTTATGTGTCAATCCATCTAGATGCGGGTGATGCATTGTGACTTCCTCTTACAACACACCTCATTGAGAATTTTCTAGAGTACGGTTTTGTTTCTAAGTCATTCTTGAATATGAAATCAAAGGAGAATCAGTGGTACTCTTAATACGGGAGCAGATTATAATCAACCATAGATGAAAATAAATGAAAATTTAATACCATGCATCAGTATTTTGTCGTCCGATAACTGGTTTATAATTTTTATGCAAGCAGAATATTGCCTTTTTCCTTCCCACTCATAAGAATATCACAAAAGTCATCATTTAATGTTAAATATTCCCAAAAGGGATGTGGTGGCATATTGGAGACGTCCATGCTTGCGTTCTGCCAGACTGGGAAACAGTGCCACTCATGTTCGATAGTTTCTTGTAGTGTCTGTAAATTCCCTATCATTGTAAAGGGTGTGGGATTTAGAGGAGCCTTCAGGTCTACCTGATGAGTCATCTGTAGTCATTCCACGGCCCTCCCTGGTCCTAGCTTGGGTGGAAAGCTGTCTAAGCTGCGGTCATGTTCAGGCTCTACGGAATTGTCCTGCGAACTTTGACAATATCACTGTCCCTTTCCTCTGCCATTCATGAGTGGCCTTTAAAGAGGAAGATGAATTTTATCTCTCGTGCGGTCACACAAAGAGACCTCTTTGTAAATCTGATTTTCTCCTTATATCACGGTACCCTTTTTCTGACACACTTCCCATATCCTCCACCAATCCCACGTGCATCGGGGTGTGATTGACAGGTAAGGTAATTCTTTCGTTGTTGGCCCTCCCCTCCGTCAGCCCTTTTCTCTCTACTTCTGTCTACCTGCAAATCTAATCTTGTCTAGTACAACTTGTCATCCTCTAAACTGAACCTCCGTAGGCTCTCTCTCTCTCTCTCTCTCTCTCTCTCTCTCTCTCTCTCTCTCTCTCTCTCTCTCTCTCTCTCTCTCTCTCTCTCGAAGAAAAACGAAGCTCTCTAGAACAGAATAGGAAAGATTCAGGAATGGTATAAAAGTTTTGTGTAATATATTGTTGAAATATTAATAAAAACAAACAACTGTGCAAACGCATAGG
>NC_090729.1:152891920-152901920 GCF_036898095.1 Palaemon carinicauda
GATTACATGTTAATAGTCTTTTATTATTCAATGGTAATTGGTCATTGAGATATGCTGATTTATTTTTTTATATTTCATGTATTCAAATCTTTGCGTCATTTGGCCTTGGAGATTAGGATGATTCAAATCTTTATATCACTCGTTAAATTTACTACGTTATCTCTATAGCTTATCAATAGAATTGTTCTTTTCAATTCCAGCAGTTCATTACTGAATACGTAAAAATATTGATTTCCAGCTTTAAGCATTTGTTACTTCGTATCGTTCTCATGCTTTTTATTAGCTCTATATATTTATTGATTAATTCCTTCATTCTATATATATATATATATATATATATATATATATATATATATATATATATATATATATATATATATATTTATATATATATATATATATATATATATATATATATATATATATATGTGTATGTATATATATATATATATATATATATATATATATATATTTTTTTTTATTTCCTACTCCTCTCTGATATTAGGAAGGAGAGAGAGAGAGAGAGAGAGAGAGAGAGAGAGAGAGAGAGAGAGAGAGAGAGAGAGAGAGAGAGAGAGAGAGAGAGGTGCGCATTCTGATTAATAGTCATCTATGTATTTGGTGAAGAATTTTAATCGTAATAATGCAGGTAGCAACAATTGAGATAAGGTTGCGTTACTGTATAATACCAATAATTATCGATATTCAGGTAGAGAAAATGATCACATATGGCGAGACACCTTTCATAATTATTTTTCGGTGTCACTCTTCATTTGTTCCATAATTTGATTTCTTCCTTTGAAGTTATCGGTGTATTATTATCGCTGTTATTATTAACTTGATATTGTTATTAATTATGCTGATGTTACTATTACTGATATTACATTGTCGTTATTTAATGATAGCGAATTTTCATGTATTCCATTTTTTAACATAGATGAGGAATTTTTATTTTCAAAACTAGATTGCTTGATATTTGAATTTATAATGGTATCTAAAAAACCAAAATTTAAATACAGCAAATTTTCCCATATTTATTTAAAATAATGTTTTGCTCTTATGAAAGCTATAATTTTACCAATTTTGTAATTTTATTTCCTCCAGAAATTCTTAAAGTAAGGCTAGATTGATATATATGATATTTCTAAGCTATCACTCATTATACCATATTGGATTTTTATCTTTTTCAATTTATCTATAAAGATTAGTTACGAAATAAGCGAATATTTTCGAAAGTTCACTTGATGAAAATTTTACTCCAAAAAAGGAAGAAAAAGAATTACCTGAATTTGGGAGGGAGACTATTGGGATGTGGAGCTATGTTGATAAAGGAGTAAAGAGAAGGTGAAATGTCGGTGAGGTGAGAGGAGGGGGAGAGTGGGGGAGTAGCAGTGAGGAAATAGGGAGAGGAAATGAGGTTTGCTTAGAGGAAGAAGCCAAGGTGTTTCCTCAAACTCGAGTGAGGTTGTTTAGTTCGAAATATATCGAAGGCATTGGTAGTTTGGAGAGAGTTATTTCCCTTTTTTGTGTTTGTTTTATATATATATATATATATATATATATATATATATATATATATATATATATATATATATATATATATATCTCTACCTGCTTTGATATATTTCTTTCTTATTGGCTTTTTTAGTAATCTAAATAGGTCCTTTAGGTGATTCAAAGGCTAATAAATTTGGCTTCAAATACAATTTATTTTGTGATACTCTTGTTAGATTGGGTTTTATATTATTGAAGTAGGGCTGTTGAATTCAAAGAAATTTGGCCTATAATGAACATTCTTTATTTATAATGTTTCAACCGCCTTTTACAGTAGCTTCAGGATATCGAAAAAGGCTCTTAAGTTTAAAAAAGAATTCTGCTTAGTTGAAGTATTTTTAGGAAATATATATTGCAGATATTACTGCGTCAATTAGTTTTTTACTGTCATACTCGGATTGGAATGATTTTCTAAAAGTATAACTTAGTGAGGATGATAAGAGTCTGTTTTTAGAGTTTTTAATGTTTAACCGAACTTTTCCTTAATATTCCTACTGCAGAGACTGCTCAGAAGTTTCCGGAGAGTCGGAGAGCTCGGTAATTGTGCTCTGTGGCTGATTATGATTTTTTTTTCCCGTTCCCTTATTTTCTGGTGTTATTTTTATCGAGTGACTTCTGTTTATCCCTGAATAGATTAATATCCAATGAGTGGATGCTGAGATTTTATATATATATATATATATATATATATATATATATATATATATATATATATATATATGTGTGTGTATATATACATATATATATATATATATATATATATATATATATATATATATATATATATATATATATATATATGTATATATATACATATATATATATATATATATATATATATATATATATATATATATATATATATATATATATATATATATATATATATATATATGTGTGTGTGTGTGTGTGTGTGTGTATATATATATATAAAGTGAATAACATTTTGGAATATTAAAAGTTAAAGGAAGTCTTGAAAGTTATTATTTATTTCTTTACTAACAGAGGGAAAACTAGTTATTGTATAGGATATATATATATATATATATATATATATATATATATATATATATATATATGTATATGTATATGTATATGTATATGTATATATATATATATATATATATATATATATATATATATATATATATATATATATATATTGTATATATGTATATATATTTATATGTATGTGCGTGTTTTATTGTTGGTTTATATATATATATATATATATATATATATATATATATATATATATATATATATATATATATATGAATATATATATATATATATATATATATATATATATATATATATATATATATATATATATATATACACACATGTATATATACTCAAATAGATAGATAGTTACGTATATTTAAATTCTACTTTCAAACAGTCATGTTGAATTGTGAATTCTAAAAGGCTGTTGGCTTTAAAAGTCGCAGTTTATTTTAAAGGGCTTAGATTTTTGCAGCATACACAACACATTTTGATCAAAGTAATACAAGCTGCTTACAACGTGTAGGTGGTTATAGAGCATTTTCACTTATTTTGATTTCGCTGTATGTCAGTTGGTCATTCATTTTAGGAAATAGTGGTCAAATGGGGGTGAAACGAAACTAGGACATGAAAGCAATACTGTCCGGTAAAAATTAGGATTCGCAAGAGATGTGACTTGCAAGAAAAATTTGATGGAAAATAGGTATGAAGGAAAATGTTTAATGATGATGATTGTGGATACATGAGTAAGATGAGGCACAAGGTCAGTGATGATGTTTATGTATTGTTAGAGTTCGCTTATTTTTTTTTTTAAGACATGACAAGTAATTACTTGAGCAAGTGAATAAGTTGAAGTGAAGGAAAATATTAAAACAGGCCTTCTATTGTAATTACAGGAAAATATTTGAAACTTTTTCCAAATTCTCACTATGGACGACATTTTAATAAAAAGTTAATTGTTGTCAGGTAACATTTTTATTTTTATCTTAATATAGATTTGATTTGCATCCTTTCAAAGGATCTTATGATACTGATCGACTGAAATAATATTTGACCAGTTTTATTTATTTACTGTTTATAATTGTATTTCCTGAATCCCGGAATATCCAATTAAATTTTTTTTCCTGAAATTTTAACAAATGTAAAAATGCAAGTTTTGCTTTTTGTTTTACTATGCGGTGTTACTTGACTTTGTCAAAATGTGTTCTGTTTGTCACTGAGTTGCCTAATCGTTCCTAATATATCTGCCGTTCCCTGACTAAAATACACACCTCTATATGAATCGCCGTTTTCACTACTAGAGAAAGCAATTAATAAAACTACAATTTTACTTCCATCTCATTTCTTATTAAAAATCAGAGCAATTTTTAAGCCAATTAAAGCATCACGTTTCCAAGCTTTTCCTATTCTATCTTTATCCTGGCAATCTACGTGACGTTGTTTGTAATTTTTCGCCATAATTTGTTAATGGCGATCTGGGTTTATCCTATTTTATCCTTTTTCACCAAGAAATTAAATTAATCTCAACACCTACGGGCTGCAGAATTGCAAGAGCCAGTGCTCGGCCACAAGGGCCAGGCAATCTACAACAACAATAACGATCCGAGAGACAAATGGTTGCCTTCGATCTTTCTCCTTTTATACTTTCTAGATTTTGTTTTGTTTCTTTCGAAATCTATAGAGTTGTCTGTCTTGGCTGGAGGAGGAGGAGGAGGAGGAGGAGGTCGTATCAGTTGTGCAATCAGAGATCTCGTTGACGTCTCCATGATGAAGTCTTCGGAGACTACTCATCATGCCAAATTACCTCTTGAGATTTTGCCGACTTGGTTTCACCTCGCCTTCCACCAAGGCGTGTAATGGCATAGCCAACATCTCTGAAGGTCATCTGTCCGTTCGTGGATTGTCTTACCTTTGAACCTTAGTAGTTATGGCATGTATATGTATGTACATATGATTATACACACATTGTATAAATATATGTATATATGTATATACATGTATATATACATATAATTATACATGCATTATATATATATATATATATATATATATATATATATATATATATATATATATATATATATATATATATATATATATTTATATATATATATATATATATATATATATATATATATATATATATACTGCATATATGTATTTGTATTATAGTAAACAGTTTCCCTAATATGGTTTTTTTCTAGAGAGATAACAATACACCAGATATTGCCACATTGATCTTTCAACTATTGAAGAATAGATGAGGACCTTTGTAGAGTAAAGCACTTACACACATATACACATACACACACATATATGTATATATATATATATATATATATATATATATATATATATATATATATATATATATATATATATTTATATATATATATATATATATATATATATATATATATATATATATATATATATATATATATATATATGCATATATATATATATATATATATATATATATATATATATATATATATATATATATATATATATATATATATATATATATATATGTGTGTGTGTGTGTGTGTGTGTGTGTGTGTGTGTAATAATTTGCACATTCTTTACTCAGTTGTAACGATATACAAACAATGTGTTGATAGCTACACTGGCTTAATATCTCATAGACTATAATATCAATGAATATAGAAAGAGAGAGAGAGAGAGAAAAAAAAGAGTCCAATTCAATCAGCCTCCTGAATCCCGTGATCTGAAGCTGAGAAGATCGGTGACGGGTCGGAAAGAAAACCGCTCTTTCCTATATATCCTTTGGGAGAATTCAATCTGATGCGGGTTCTTGTTGCCAGCCGAGGACTTTTTTTTTTTTTTTATTTATTTATTCAAATTTTTTTTTTTTTTCTGTGAGTGGTTTTCATTCTTATTTCGAAATCTTGACATTGCATGGAAAGTTCGACCCCGAGACGGGGATGAAGCGCCAGATTTTGAAACGAAGGATAAATAAATATTTTTAGCAAATTTTTCGCTGTAATATATGTTTCTATGAATGATCGTATTTCTCATAGTGTTAAAAAAGCACAAAAAGGGACTACAGCATATCCTGAAAAATAAAATATATTGAAGGATTGTCCCCGAAATAAGGATGAAGTGTCAGAGTTTGATGCTAAGTAAAAATGGATATTTTTGCAAATTGATTGCTCTGTGTTATGTACGTTTATATGAACGATCATCTTTATCATGGTATTAAATAAAAAAACACACACACACAAAAAGACTATTAGAATGTGATTGCTCGTAGACAGGGTAAAGTATAATGGATCCAGTATCTCCAGCTCAGAAAAATTGCTAAGAATTGGAAGGTTATCAGGCTCTGGTACTATTCGATCAAAAATGAACAAAGTCATGAAGTTATGTATAATATCCTAATATTTTATATATAAAGTAATTGTTCAGCTCTATCTTTACCTAAGGTGAGCAGCATATAGGCAACAACGTGTCACTGTCTTACAAGTAGAACATTTTTTTTTTTTTTGCTACCACAGCCCAGTAGTTATGTAAGCAAGCAACTTTTAATATCAATGATATCAAAAGCAAGCTCAAATCTCTCTAGAGAACTGAAGTAACTTTTTTATCTATTTATTTAACAGTTACCTTAACAATCGTATATTGCCTATATATATATATATATATATATATATATATATATATATATATATATATATATATATATATATATATATATATATATATATATATATATATATATTAGATATAAATATATATATATATATATATATATATATATATATATATATATATATATATATATATATATATATATATATTTATATATATGCGCTTTTATAATTTGTAACTTTGTCATAGTAAATACCTTTAGATGTATCATCTAAACACTCCGAATTGGATGGATTTAAGTAATTGGGTCATATGCCCGTGCACTTGATCCAGAGGGGCCAATCGTTGCTTAGGTGCAACTTGGGAAAACCCTTCAGTTACCATTAGAAGCAAATGCCAAGAGGTTAGACAGCACAATAAAAAAAAAGGAAGAAAAAATGGAGGTAAAGCGTAAGGCAAAAAGTGGGGAGAGACAGAAAGACAGTTAGTTAGACACGCATTTTCCCTGTTAGCGCCCCTGGGCTTATAGCATCTTGCTTTTCCAACTAGGGTTGTAGTATAGTAAGTAAGTAAGTAAGTAAGTAATAATAATAATAATAATAATAATAATAATAATAATAATAATAATAATAATAATAATAATAATAATAATAATAATAATAATAATAAAACGATTTAAGCCCAAATTCCTTTTATTCTTCCAATCTCAACACACCAGTAATCGCGTGATATCCCACCAGTTTTCTATTCAGTTCTTCCAACTGAGCCAAGTAACCAATGACAAACTTGTTTTTGGTTCGGCGTTGCCTTTGAAGTCTTGACCATTCAGACAAACGAGACAACTGTTTATGATTTGTCTCGTATTGTTTCGTTGCCAATGACTGGCCGCACTGCGTTATGCCAGATATTGTGGCCAATCATTGAATCAATACGGAAATGACATAAAGACGATGGACAGGAAATGTCAAATTTACCGGTACATTAGTTTCGTGATGACTGTTTTGAATGAACTGCAATTTCCATTTTCTTTCTTTCTGTTGTTGTTGTTCTTCTTCTTCTTCTTCCTCTTCCTTTTAGAATTTAAAGCAAAATGCATTACAATGTTTTCTATAACTTAGTGAAATTATAGAAATTCATCATGCAAAATTAAAGTAAAACATTTAATAAAAGGATTCAACTACAAGGGATAAAGTAATTATGTGAAACTGTTATATGTTAAATAAAATTTGAAAAGAAGATACACTTTGTAAACAAATTTAGTGGGAAAAAAAAAATAAATACTTCTTCCCAAGCAGGGAAGCAAAAACACTGAACGGACAGAATAATAATAATCATTTCAAAAAATATATGCAAAACAAATCATTCTATCGATGTATAACTGAATGAATCGATGAATTTAAAGCTTCAGTATCATTTATACGAAAGAGTAAAAAGCATCTTGCTTTACTCTGGAAATATTACATTTGATGATAGGAATGTGCATCAGCCAGAGTTTGTGAATTTTAGCAGGTTATATATAGAGAATTTTTCATTCCTGTGATGTTTTGAAATGATTCTGTTTGATCAGATACAATGTATCTAGTTCAGCCTTGACAACCTTTCGGTGATGACGATGACTATTGTTATTACTAGTGTGCGCGACCCGTCCAAAAATGACGGCTAGATACTTAGGCTAGACTACTCCCCTATACCCGACGGGCGGGCGAGCCCGAATGGCTACACATTATTATTATTATTATTGTTATTATTATTATTATTACTTGCTAATTTACAACCCTAGTTGGAAAAGCAGGATGCTATAAGCGCAGAGGCCCCAACAGGGAAAATAGCTCGGTTAGGAAAGGAAAAAAGGAAAATAAAATATTTCATGTCTGGCAATGCTGCTGAGCGTGACACTATATATATAGCCAGACACTTACTCTTTATTATGTAGGGAGGTTATTATTATTATTATTATTATTATTATTATTATTATTATTATTATTATTATTATTATTATTATTATTATTACCGAATATGAATGACCTCACGTCACATGAAAATTTTCCAAAGGAAAATAATATCCAAATGAAAAAAAAACTTTAAAGCACTGAAAATGGGCTAGTAACTATAGATATAGAACTAAATAAACAATTATATAAATAGAAACACAACTATCTAAATTCACCAGGGGAGCCAATGTTTTGGTTCATCACGCTTAATGTAGTAATACAGACTCTTTTACGTGATAAAAATTAGGAATCATTATGGCGCAGTAAGTTAATAACATGTTATTAACGGGATTTAAATATAGAGAGAATCCAGGTGTCGTGTGAAGTGGATCTCTCTGCATTTAAGGTTGCGTAATACACGAGTGTTTGATCAGCGGGGAATATTGCTGGTGCAAACTGGCTGCGTGTCGCCGGGAGGCAAAATCATACCTTGGTGTTATAAAAATTAAATTGAACCACGTTAGCGAAATGGCTGTAAATAAGTTTTTAATCAAGAAACTAATTACCCTCATAATTGCAACGATATTTTGTAAAGCGCTGAGTTTCTTTTAGAAAAATGGTTCTTCAAACAGCGTTAGGTTTCGAGATATCATATGCCAAAAATTGGTTGATAATGAGAAACGCCAAGTGTCTAGAAATGGCAAATAGGTCTACACTATTTTATTTCCTAAGATTTAGGTACTTAATTATGATTTCAGTGAGGTAAATTTGTGCAATTATCATCTAACCTGAGAAAAACGTTTTTTTTTTTTTCCCCTTCAAGTACAGTATATAGTTTTCAAACGGGTGTTTTAAGAAACCGAAGGTGATAGGAAAACACCTATTTAAATTACGTGGCTTCAAAGAAAAAAATGCTAAGAGTTGTAGAAATGGAATATTCGAATATGAATGGACGCATAAAGATAACACATCCAAAGATAGAGAAAAGTGATATATATATATATATATATATACATATATATATATATATATATATATATATATATATGTGTGTGTGTGTGTGTGTGTGTGTGTATGTATATACACACACACACATATATATATATATATATATATATATATATATATATATATATATATATATATATATACACATACATATATATATATATATATATATATATATATATATATATATATATGTATATATATGTTTGTGTGTGTATGTGTGTGTGTTTGTGTTTGTGCCAAACGAAATCATTGACAATCGTTCAGTATTGAGTTTCACTTATCTCATTTAAACCTGAGTGCTTTGCAAACTACCTAGAATTCTTGATACTGTCATTTGGTCTTAGTTATTTTTTCCTTGATGCTTTTGTGCGTGCTTTCGGTTTCCCATTTACTCATATCAAACAATAACGTTTATGTGCACGTGAATGAACTAACAATCAAATGGTTTATGTTCGCCATTCAATATCCCTGAAACGATGTTTATAATAGCATATTTATTTAAGGAAATCCTATTCTGAATTCCAGATAAAGAATCTTTTTAGAAGTGATTGATGTCGGCCGGTTTTTTTTTTTTATGATGACTTTCATTCATACTAGATCATTGATGGATGTCAAAAGCCAAACAAAGGTTGTGGTGGCCGATATGTTAACGTCCCTGACTGGTGAACACCAGACTGGGGTTCCAGTCTCGCTCAAACTTGTTAGTTCCTTTGGTCGCTGCAACCTTGTGAGCTAAAGATTGGGTGATCATATTGGTCTATCTCCTGAGTCACCAGGAGCCATTGCCTGACCCTCCATGGTCCTAGCTTGGGTAGAGAGGGAGCTTGGGCGCTGATCATATGTATATGGTCAGTCTCTAGGACATTGCCACTGCCATTCAT
>NC_090729.1:152909420-152911920 GCF_036898095.1 Palaemon carinicauda
GTATTTATACACACACACACATATATATATATATACATGAATAAAACAATCCACAGTTGCATACATATATGTGTGTTTAACATATCACATAAACACTATCTATATGTGTGCATGTGTGAGTGTTTATGTGATATATAAAAGACATATATATGTATACAGCTATGCATTGGTGTATTCATGTATTTACAGTGTATATATATATATATATATATATACATACATATACTGTATATATATATATATATATATATATTGACTGCTTTTGTTTTCCTTTGATTCCATTCTTTCATAATACAAATAAATATGTGAATGCGTATAGGAATTTATAAGTGAGTTTATTGCTTTTACATAAAATTCTTTATTTTTGAATCACAAGGAAACATGGTAAGCTTTTCTTCTAAATTAACGTAGATCAAAGTGTGAATTATGTAGCCCTAATTGATACATAGTTGTTCAAGTGTTGAAAAGAGCAGAAACTTTACTTCTGACGTGTGTGTCTGTTGTGGCGGGGGGGGGGGGGGGGGGTTGCATCTATATCCGAAGAAAATATAAAATGTCAGTTCAATGTCAAAGGTCAAAATTCAATGCCAAGCATCAGAATAATCCTCAGTTGCAATGTTTACAAAGTATTTATTTCGCCGGAGACTTAGATGACCTGACAACCAAATGGCGTTTTCGAGATCGTGTTTCGAGGTAAAGAAAGTGAAAGAAAGATTATGAGGGGATGGTTGGATGGGGAGTGGGGGCCGAGTGCCGTTGATGGAGCTGTCTTATACATTTGCATAATAAGAGGGATCTTCCAATGAATTATGGACTGAAGAGTCAGGGATAAAATTCCGGAATTTTGGAAGTAAAAGAGATGCTATTATGAGTTTTTTTCCTAGATTTTCAGCTTTGAATTTATCGGGAAAGCAGTTTTGTTAATGTGAATTTTCTACATAATTGAAAAAATGACGGGAATGGCAGAAAACGGAATTTTATCTATAAATCCAGAACTTTTTTTTTTGGTTTTAATAGAAGGAATTTACCCTTCCTGTAATTAATAACTTTGTCTCTAAATTTGTCAGTTCTGAAATTGATCCCCTAAAGCCTAAACAATTAAAAAAAATTTTAAGTCTGTAAATGTTGAATTAACCCAAGTAGTTTTATTATTTATGGAAAAACTGGCCTTACTTTTTTTTTTCTTTAGTTCTTGCACTGGTAAACTTCGGTATTTTAACGCCAACGATGAATCAGAAGTAAAATGAAAAATCTTCTCTGTTATTTCTATCTCCAACGGTTTTCATCAAAAGTAATTTATTTTCACACAAAAAATAAAGAAAGTAAGAAAAAAAATCTGCCTTCGACACTACATTCTTCAAAAATGAAATTACTGACTTATACATATAGTCTTTAGAATGCTACCATGGATAACATAATTTTATTGATATAGGTTATTGCTAACATCTAATTTCTATTTTTGAACTCGGGAGGATGCCTTTGCCTGTGCGAGACTGTCAGTTATACTTTTGACAATTTCGTTACTGTACATCCATCATTTCAGGAATTCTAATCTCTGGCACTGAATTCATAACTTCAGGCACCGTAAGTTATTTATTATTTTTTCTCATCAACACGAACAGAATTTACCCAACAGAACAATCGACTTTGGCTTTAAATTTATAAATTTACTTAATGTTGAATTCTCCAGTAAATATTATAGGGAGGCACTGGTGGTGTTCCCAAATCATGTATGATTAGGAGAGGTGGGAATGTGGTCATGGTATATTTAGTGACAACAACCACTATATTGACAACGAAGAAAATACTGTAATGTCAGTAATAATTAGTGCAAGTGAGGAAGTAATCGGTAATTAAGTTCGTTACCATTGTGTGTGAGAGAGAGGGAGAGAGAGAGAGAGAGAGAGAGAGAGAGAGAGAGAGAGAGAGAGAGAGAGAGAGAGAGAGAGAGAGAGAGAGAGAGAGATAATTGGAAGCAATTATGACCCATATCTCAACATGGGAACGAGATATCGCGTTATTTTCTGGAAGAAATTTAGAAATCTAAGTCGTGTGAAATGTTTTGACAAATACGAGTTATTTTCACGTATACAGACGAAAAATATATCGTGCAATATCATTATAAGAGAACAGTGAGAGAAGTGGGTAAAATTTATCTCTGATGTTTTGAACTAAATATATAATAAATGATATACGAAGAATGAGAAATGAAAGATTGTTTGTTTCAACAGGAAATGGTGGCAAAGAAAATATTTAACTAAAAATTATTTTTTGTCAGGAACTTCCTTTTAACCGAGCTTGATAATAGATAACACAATGGTATTTATAGAAAACCATAAAGATAATGAACGAGAGAAGTGATAGGTCTGGAATATTTCTTTGTAGGAATGGGGCCACATGCTGGTTATGGCGTATACAAACTCACATACACGTATATGTAAATACACACACATACATATATATATATATATATATATATATATATATATATATATATATA
>NC_090729.1:152916920-152924420 GCF_036898095.1 Palaemon carinicauda
AACGCATTCTTCTTATTTCGTTAATGCACCAATCAAGTCTCTCCCTTCAAGCTTCATACTTCTCTTATCATCTCTCTCCCTCAATTAATTCTGTTCCTTTAACCTTCACTTCCTCCCTCTAAACCTCTTATTCCAAGTTCATTTCTATCAAACCAAACTAAATCTCTCATTCATGCGCAGGACTATTTATTTTGCCTCGCGAAAGTAACCTTTCTATGATTCTATGTAATGGGATTCTGAAAGTTTGGTGTTTTCGATATACTTATATTTTCATTATATCATTAACGAGGTTGTTTGTTTGTTCATTATGGAAAGATCTTTGAAACCTTTAAAAAACCTTGTAATTTTTGGTAAATTTTTTTAAAAATAATGTTTATATCTAGGAAGCTAATTTCGTTTTTTGCTTATTTTTATATGAAACCGAATTAATAATATCATTAGATGAATAAATCATCCCTATTGCTCCAGCACTCTCTTTGTTAGAATTATATATGATGGTGACCATATTCCATCCGGTTTGGCTCTACTTTTCTCTGCAACAGTCATTGAATTAGTAATACTAATGTACACATAACTTTTTTCATTATACACAATCTCTCTCTCTCTCTCTCTCTCTCTCTCTCTCTCTCTCTCTCAATATGAATATGTGCACACAAGCACACATATACGTGTGTTTATATATATATATATATATATATATATATATGTATATATATGTGTGTGTGGTTGTGTGTGTGCGTGTGTGGTAGTAAGTCTATGTGTATTGTATGTAAATCTACCATGCATATTTGCATCAATACATGCATGTATGTACTATTGCAAATTTGACATAATAAAGAAATGTATGAACAATAGATTTGTGTCCAGGAAAAATCCATTGCAACAGGCATTGTAAATGGCCAGGGATTTTTCCTTTCATTTATTACTTCCACCATTGAATCTTATTAATCAGAAATTCTTCCCCATTAAGCGCCACTAATTAGAAACACTTCAAGACAAAGATTTAATCGGGTCACGGCTTCTCTTACAAGAACTTGATTAATGGAAAGAGCATTAGAGGAGAGAGGAAGAGACGCAGAGGTTTCCTGAAGAATTCCTGATTTTGTTTCCCTTCCTCTTCCGTCTCTAACGTCTGTAAATTACAAAAAAACTAATTTATAACATCGTATTTGTTTTGATTATGTTTGATAAACTGCGTGACCGCCTGTAGTTGAAGAGATCCTTAGAAATGTCCTCTAATGACCGAAAATAAGGGAAGTTGATTTGATTACCAATAAGAAAATATGATTGCTTCTTTGTATTTCGGGAGAGACCAACCGAATTCGTAAAACCTGATAGTAGTGTGTATGTGGACACACACACACACACACACACACACACATATATATATATATATATATATATATTATAACTTTTGCACATTTAAGACGTGTTTTTCATATTCAAATAAGCCATACATTTTTTATACATTAATGTGTTGATTCTCTTAACGACCTCGGGATCAGAGCCCCAGGTTAAAACACACAAAATGCAATAGCTTCTGCCGGCCAGAAATAGAACCCTGGTCCAGGAAACTTATATGAACAGTGACATACCACTTCGTGGCCAAGTGGTATGTCACTGTTCATACAAGTTTCCTGGACCAGGGTTCGATTCCCGGCTGGTCCGAAGCTATTGCATTTTGTGTGTTTTCGCCTGTGGCTCTGATCCCGAGGTCGTTTAGAAAATCCACGCATTAATGTATAAGAGATATATGGCTTATTTGAATATATATATATATATATATATATATATATATAAAGTGCGAGTGTATGTAAATGTGTCTTTATATTTAATTGAGCACATATTACACTACCAATATTTTCGTTGAATTTTCAATAATATTATATACAGATTTATAGCTAAGTGGTTGGAAGTTTTACCTAACGAAGGGAAACAGGATTTTAAGCATTAGAGCAGAAGATGCAATTTGGTATTCCTCTCCTCAACCCCGAATATCCCACCCTGGAAAAGTCGCGTCTTATGTATTGCAATATTTTGATTTTTATATTTCCTTTTTTTTTATCCTTTTGCTCATATCTAAAATATTTTGTTTCACCATTAAGGATAAACTTTACATTTATCTTTTATCGATAACGTAGTAATTTTTTTTTCTTGGTTCCATTTTGGATTTTTTCAGCATAGTTGATTATTTGTTTATTTCCTTAGTATAAGTATTATTTTGAATTAGAATTCGTTGCAACAGTGATAAAAGAATTATCTATGCTATAGTTCCTAAGTAGGTAAAGTATGCCTAATTTCATAATCTATGGAAAAACATTTTTGTACGTCTGATTTCAAAATCCATTTGCAGTTCTAGTAGACACGTCTTATTTGTTTTGATTAATATTTTCCAACAATTGTATATCTCATAGGTTTTTTTTTTTTTTTTTTTTTTTTTTAATACGAATGACTTGGATATTCATTAAGGTTACTTTTCCTGTAAGACTGAGTGATATAGTAACTACGCGCTTGTAATTATCTGATTATTAATCTTTTCATTTGTCAAATATTACAAGAGTTTTTATTTATGATTATAGAATTTTATATGTAGTAATTTTTGGATGTATGTTCAATTATTGATTTTCGAAACAGCTATTTAGCTTTGATATTTACTTATACGTTTATCTACATATTTATCTCTGGTTTTATTCTTTTATAGCTTTTATTTATCTATCAATGACCTATTTATGACTGTTTATAACTGTGTCCCTTGATCTTTGATATTTCGATGCCAGTTTGACTTTTGATGAATGGATAACCATATTCTTTTTGTCAGGACGAAAAGGAATAATTGAAATTTTTATCGCAGCTAATATCTTTATTTATTTCATAAGCAACCAGATTTAGAAAGTAATAAATATGAGTACTTTGTAAATTAAAGAAAAAAAAAATATTAACCTTGATTATTCCTATTTTTAAGAATAAAGAAAAATAGTATATTCTTGACTGTCCAATTCCAAAATGAATAAGCGTGACATTCAAAAACTTTCTTCTGTCTATTTCCAGAAGCGCTGAAACTGTACAGCGACCAGCTGACAGAGTACGAGAGACGGGAGATTGAGGCCTACCCCGAAATCTACTACCTGGGGCTAGATGCCAGAAAGATCCACGGCGAGGAGGGAGCCCAACTCAACGGTGGATACGATGATGAAAATGGAAGTTATAATAAGGTATTGGTCACGGTTGTCTCACTTTTTATTTTTTGCCAATTTTTGGAGGTCAAATCTTTTTCTAAATGAACTATTCTTTTTCAATTACTTTACCAGTAATCTTCCATTTTCTTTATATTATCCTTATGTTATATTTACATCACTATTCTCATTTTTTCCATTATGGTTACCTGAATTTTTATTGCTTTTTTTTTCATTTTTACTGCCATTCATTTTAGTGTTATTCCCTTATTTTTTATTACCAGTTTCTCTAATAATTTTGAGTTTTGCAGAAAATTTGCATTAAAATTTGGGTTCTTTTCAATGTTGAGGAGCCGAATAATTTATTTTTAAGAATTTCCGTTATAATGTATTTTGTCTTTTTCGTGTATTCTGTCAACGTTTATCATTTTTGAAGGATTATTATATTTTAAGATGTTTACGGGGGAACCAACGATTAAGTTTCAAAATGTCTATTACGAATTACGGGATCACCCTAAAAGTAGTTGGCCTTTGCCTTCATGGACACAAATTATATGATATTAGAGAAGATCCCCCTAAACGAAAGTTGCACTTGCTCTTTAGGGAAACATTTTACCAATGTCAAAAGAACAATACCTAATGATTAGGAATGTATCCTTTGAAGAGAATCTTTTTTTCTAGGGACAAAATTATGGCAATATTATAAAGAAAGCTTCCCTTTGAAAAGAAAATTGTTTGTAGCCCTGACAAACAAAATGATGTCAAAATAATCACTAAGAAGATTCCCAAGAGAAAGTATTGTGGTAGACTATGGGCAATGACCATGCCTAGCAATCTGTTGGACTGCGGTTCGACTGTTTCTAATAGTGTCTGCAACCTTACCATCTTTGTGAACAAGTAATAGATCTAAATGCAGAGTCATCAACAGCCAATGCCTGAGTCTCCCTGGAGTTGGGGCTTGACCGCTGACTATATATATATATATATATATATATATATATTATTACTTGCTAAGTTACAATTCTAGTTGGAAAAGCAGGATGCTCTAAGCCCAGGGACCCCAACAAGGAAATTAGCCCAGTGAGGAAAGGAAACAAGAAAAACTGAAATATTTGAAGAACAGTTACAACATTAGCATAAATATTTCCTATATAAACTATAAAAATCTTAACAAAACAAGAGGAAGAGAAATTTGATAGAATAGTGTGCCCGAGTGTATCCTCAAGCGAAAGAAGTCTAACCCAAGACAGTGGAAGACCATGGTACAGAGGCTATGGCAATACCAAAGACTAGAGAACAATGGTTTGATTTTGGAGTTTCCTTCTTCTTAAAGAGGTGCTCACCATAGCTAAAGAGTCTCTTCTACCCTTACCAAGAGGAAAGTGGCCACTGAACAATTGCAGTGAAGTAGTTAACCTTTTGGGTGAAGAAGAATTGTTTGGTGATCGCAGTGTTGTCAGGTGTATGAGGACAGAGGAGAATCTGTTAATAATAGGCCAGACTATTCAGTGTATGTGTAGGCAAAGGGAAAGTGACATTGTCAAGTCCCTTGCCTCTGCTATTCACGAGTGACCTTTAATCCTTTCAAGTAATTAGTTTTCACCATTCGTCGCATTGACCTAAGGATCAATGTTAATTAATCTGTAATGGCTGATTCTTAGAATTTGCTTACTTCCTCAACGCCTAAAGTGCAATCAACCGTCAAATAACTTAATGGTAAAGGTGTATTTTTTTTTTCTCTCCAAAGTGAAGAGTCAAAGAAAGTCATAGAAGGAAATACAGAGGATGATAGAGAGTCCTTGATAATTGAGTTGAATTTCAAAGAATCCCTGATTATGGAGGCAAATATCATTGTCTCTGATTATAGTGGTGAATTTCATAGTCTCTGATTACGGATGTGCAGTTCATACACGGTATCTCATGGATTTGTATGAAGCATATTGACTGATATGTAGGCATTCTTTTGTAAGAGACATTCTTCGAAAGCAGCGTTTCATTATCTCTATTACTTTCATCTAGATATCCGTATATCTTTTTGTGTTCCTGAAGGTCGTGTATTATGCTCTAGAAGCGATCGTTCAGAAATTAACTGACAAGATAAGTTTGTTTACTTCCCTTTGACTGAACTTTGGCTTGCTTGATCTTGCCATAGTTATCATTTTACTTTTGTGTATATTGTATTCTACATACACACACGAGCGTGCACGCACACACACAGGAGCGTGCCCGCACACACACACACACACACACACACACATATATATATATATATATATATAAAGGGTAAGATTTTATATGGCAGTGCGTAACCGGTTGCTTGACTGAATTAATGCTTTGTAAAATGTATTGTTTTTAAATAACATATTAACGTACCCTCATACATATATGGGCACCCAAATACAACTGGATATACCCATGAATATACATATATATCAAGAATCTTTGTCCTAATTATCAACAAGAGTCTTTGTGGGCAGATTTTCTTTCTTCCCTTATGTTTCAAAAGAGAAACCCGAGGAGTATCCGCTCCTCTTTGAAGTTAATGAAGGAGACGACCTTGTTTTGCGAGAAGATTGGATTTGGGTGGGTATTGAGCGATTTTGGAGGGTGAAGGGGGTGTGGGCGTCGTTGGGTCGTGGATGGATGGGCGGATGGGTGGGTGGGTGAACACTGTGTGGTGGTGGGTTGTTGCCTGAGACTCTGCATGTGGATGAGTGTTTCAATTCCTCGGTGTCTGCTTGTGAATGATGTAAGAAAGGCAATGTTTAATTAATGTAATTTTGGTTTATTGATCGGGTGAATGTATGAGCAAAGAGGTTGGGGAATGGTTACATGAGATCGGTTATTGATGCATAGATGAGTGAATTCAGTTACACTGGGATCTGCAGGGGGTTAATGGAAGTGAAACAGTTTGTTTCAGTAGTTGAGGTTAAGTTTGATTAGCTTGATAGATGTTGATGGATGCATGAATGGGAGACGGACTGGATGGATTAATTGCCTACGTGATATCATATTACTGAGTTTGAATTTTACATTAGAATAAATATTTTTGTGAAGGGAATAGATAACTGCCGTTACAGCCATGTCAGTGCCAGAGTAGATCGCTTTATGAACACATTATTGCACGCCTTTGTTAGCTGTGCAAATGAAATGCAACTTGTGATGTAGGGTTTAGTTCTAAATGAGTTCAACTTTCTGTTAAATGCTATGATGCCGATCTATGTTCGCAGGGAGATTAATGTAAGTAATGAAATGAATTCATAGAACGATTATAGTTGATCATTATTATACGTAAATGTAATTAATATTTTATGATAATAATTAATTGAAGTTAAATTGCAGGATTACTCATAGTGTTGCTTTTTATTCTATGAAGTTTTAGAGGGAATTGTCATTTGCAAACTATTTTTTGCATTACAGATTTACAGCTCTTAGAAGCTTATACTGTAATGAAGGAAATAGAAAATGGAGAGATCTTGATTACCTAATGTATTTAGTTATGGAAGTTCTAGTCTTGATTTTAATGCACTCCTCTACCTTGATCATGTAAATATGATAAATAATTTAACTGCATCGAGACATGCTGTATCAATGGCAAAGGGCCAGTTTTATATAATCTTTTTTATACGTCTAATAGTTAACTGTATTTAGAAATGTTTTACTTTTCAATTGAAATTTCCCATTTAATTTTTTTACACAAAATACCAAGGTCGATGACATGGTCATTCAGTAGAACTCTTTGTTAATTCTAAATGTTTTTTTTTTTCATAAAACTGTAAAAATATTCTCTTAATTTCTAGTCTCACCTGTTGCTCCCTTTTCCAGGTAATGCATGACCACATCAGCTACCGCTATGAAATCCTCGAGGTCATCGGCAAAGGATCCTTCGGTCAGGTCATCAGAGCCATTGATCATAAATCAGGGGACCACATCGCCATCAAGATCATCAGGTCAGTAATAGAAGCAGATTTAGATAGTCGGACGAGGTATAAAAGAAAAGATTTTTTAGAGACAGGTTTGCATGAGTGCGTCGTGTTTAGGTTATCAAAGCAGGTTCTGGTTCCCTTTTGTGGTCAGTATAAATATATATATATATATATATATATATACATATATATATATATGTGTGTGTGTGTATATATATATATATATATGTGTGTGTGTGTGTGTGTATATATATATATATATATATATATTATTCTGCATATGCGTCATGACGGCTTCCCATATGCACGAACACATACAACTTCTATATTACTACTCGTATTTGCTACTTGGTGTTACTTGTTATAGCAAGGTGCTATAGGTGTCCAGAGAACTAAATCGT
>NC_090729.1:152929420-152931920 GCF_036898095.1 Palaemon carinicauda
TCTTTGTAAGTCACTTGCTACGTCCTGTTCATGCACCTACAGATAGTAATTGGAGTCTCTGCTCTTATACCGTATTGTTTTAAATTGATTTTTGATATTTTCCCCTCAAATGGTCCAGCAAGGTTCATATTCTCAAGGGAATAATTACCAGAAAATAAAATGTATAACATATGCACCTCGGTGTTTTTTACTTTATATTCGTCGATGCATTAGATATATATATATATATATATATACATATATATATATATATATATATACATATATATATATATGTATATATATATATATATATGTATGTATATATATGTGTGTATGAATATATATATGTATGTGCATATATATATATATATATATGTATATATATATATGTATATATATATATATATATATGTATATATATGTGTGTATGAATATATATATATGTATGTGCATATATATATATATATATATATGTGTGTGTGTGTGTGTATGTATACACACACACACACACACATATATATATATATATATATATGTATGTATATATCTACATATATATATATTGATGTGATATGAGATGGTATGACATAGGTATCAAAAGTATAGAGGAGTGGTGAAATTTAATCATTTTTCAAAATCCTTGCTCCTTCCTTTGTAAAGCTTTTGTTCTGCCATTCTTTGAAGGTGCTTGGTTTTCATGGAACAAGCATTCATGAATACTGAATTAAAATGAATAATAACATGCCCTAGTGATCCCATTCTCTCTCTCTCTCTCTCTCTCTCTCTCTCTCTCTCTCTCTCACTGTCTTGTGTAGTAAATCAGAGGTGTACTGTAGGCATGGCTTGAGGGTCTTCGCAGTATTCCTTCGGCCTTTAGCTACCCTTTTATATATCCTTCTACAGTACTTACTTCAGTTTCTGTTTGCTTTCTTCCACTTTGCTGTCCAACCTCTTGGATATTACATCAGTGTTACTTCAGTATAAGTGCAGGGTGTTCCCTCCAGTTGGACTTAGGTGATGAATGGTCTTCCAGGCCCCACCGCCGGGCTATATATATTGCCAATAATTCATAAGTCCAAAAAGTAGATTTGCTTTTGTTTATTTCCAAGAAACTGCTGATAATAGTTAATCTCTGGCGTGAAGAGCAGCGTTAATGATCTAGCTCAAAACGAAAAATATGTTTACCCTCTTCGTTATAGTTCGTTCATTCTTGAGTGAGTTTTCCTAGCGGATCGCGAACAACAATTCATGACGTGAGTTTTTCTTGATAAACCTCTTTTTCATTTTGCCCATACTATTATTTTAAACCTAAGTAAGGTTGCTCTCACATATATATGTGTGTGTGTATGTATACACACACACACACACACACACACATATATATATATATATATATATATATGTATGTATGTATGTATGTATGTATGTATGTATGTATGTAGAAACAGTTGTTTATAAGTTCAAACTAAACTGATAATATTTGTTGTGACATTCTACTGATGAACAGAAGCTTGTGAAATGTGCTCCATTTTTATATGCAACTTCACCAATACCCTCGACACCCATCACACTCTCTATTCCTTGATCATTTCTTCCAACTTTAGCTTAATAATAATAATAATAATAATAATAATAATAATAATAATAATAATAATAATAATAATAATAATAATAATAATAATAATAATAATAACAATCTCTTTGGGAATGACCAAGCAAGTGGGAATGGTTGGACACCAAATATTATAATCAATCTTAATTTAGTTTTCAATCTTTACTTATTAAAAAGTCAATACTGACTAAGTTTTTTATTCCTACATTTATCCTATAAATGGGAAATAAATAACCATGTTCATTCTTACATTTTCACTGTTTTTAACTGCATTCACCCGTGCAGTAAAACTTCGATTCATTCCTCTTTTTTCTAAGACTCAGCAACAAATAATTACATTTTCCAGACATTTCAACCTTAATGAATTACACCGTTCCGTAGAATGTAGCCCTAATCAATTACTTTGATACAATTAGAATTTAATCATTTTCGGTCTTCAACATCTCATGAAACACAGGTTCCCTCTAACCCAACACTAATTCCTTTCATCCTCAAGGTTCAGCCGCTACTGAATTGCATTAATGCTACTCTTCAACGGTTAATTGCATTAATCCAATTAGTTCAATCTTTAATTGGTTATCCACATTTTGATAGTTCAACCCATACAAAATTTATGCATTTTTAGTCCTACCTTAATTGATAATGTTCATCCTTACAACTCATTCATAATTCATTTTAATCATTCACACAGTTTAAAACTTAATTAATAATACGTACTCTACACTTACCTTCTATCCCTAGTAGATGAATGATATAGCCATAGTTCAGCCAGTGATTATTGTTAATAGTTTTACAGCTTAATCCTTAATGACTGGAATACATACCAAGAGTACAATCCCTAACTAATTGCTCTTAACCTGTAGTTCAATCTATTTCTTTATTACTTAAATGCCTCCATTGCAATTC
>NC_090729.1:152936920-152946920 GCF_036898095.1 Palaemon carinicauda
TTCAATGTATATATCCAAGGATAGAGTGTTTTTTTTTTTTTTTTTTTTTTTTTTGTACAAAAATTTAAAACTTCTCTCAAAGTGAAGCACCAAAGACAGCCTATAGGAAAGATACAGTATAATATCTCTGGCTACTGTATATGCGAGCACGTAAGCATCATTAGTTCTTCAAAGAATCTCTAATGAGGCCGAAGGAAATCCATCATTATGGTGTTTACGACTTATCGCCTTTGGAATTAATGGAACCTTATTACATTTCAAGTCTTATTTTAATTCATTACGCCATGATTAAGAGTTTTGCAATGTAAATTTCATAAAAAAATGGATTATTACAGTAAATAGTAAAAAATGAATTTTTTTCTTCACAGAATGGTTCATGTAACTTGAAAAGGAAAACGAATTGGAAAAAAAAAAATATCAAGGCCCTTTGAGTACCTGCACTACCTTCCCCACTAATAGTTACACGTTTGTAAGAAGGAAAAAACCCTCATTAATTTTGCATTATATCTTATCTTATAATGCGTTTATATATATTCATACAATTGCGTAACCTTAGTGAAGATCGTAAATCGCCAGTTAATGGAGGGCTATTTTTTTTTTTTAAAGGTAAGAATAACATTTACCTGGTCATAATCATAATCTCAAGCTAGCACTTAGATAACCTAAAAAAAAAAAAAAAAATCTTCACTCAAGGGGTTAACTACTGAGCTGTAATTGTTCAGTGGCTATTTTGCACTTAGTAAGGGTAGAAGAGAGACTTGGCTACAGTATAGTAAGCAGCTCATTTAGAAAAAGAACACTCAAAAGTCAAACCATTGCTCTCTAGTCTTGGGTAGTGCCATAGCCTCGGCACCATGGTCTTCTACTGTTTTGGGTTCTAGTTCTCTTGCTTGAAGGTATACTCAGGCACACTAATCCATTTGTTTTCCTTCCTCACGGGGCTATTTTTCCTGTTGGACCCCTTGGCATTACAACATCCTATTTTTCCAATAGGGCTGTGGCTTACAAAATAAGAATAAAAAAGAATACCACAAATAACAAGAGGCGTTTTGATAGATGCAAGGTCCTCATACACAAGATCTTGGTCTTACTATTGTAAGAGAGAGGTCCAGGCACGGGTTCTTGCACAATTGCTGCCCGTAGGTGTCTGGTTGGGTTTTTAGGTTGTAGGTGATTTAGGTTGTGGGATGATCTGCAACTTTTATTTGCAGGTATTTTTGGGATCGGATCTGGGTTAAAGATAATAAGCAATTTTTGATTTGCTTATTTTAGAGGCAAGGGCATCCTTTCTCTCGGCTTTGTATATGATATATCGCGTTTGTCTCTTCTGTAAAGGACAAATTGCATACTATAAGAGTGAAAGTTGTGATTTGAATAGACAACTAGAATGAATATATTAGTTGATGGTAAGAGTGAAGAAAATGTGGAGGTCGAAAGTTGTTCAAGGAAATTTAAAAGTTAGGCAAATAGGTAGAGCTCAATCTAATGGAAGCTGTAACTCATAGAATAACGGGAGAAATTCCACATCTTTGAAACATGTTATATTGATATATTCTTAAGAACATATTCTTAAGAATAACGAAATGAGATAATCGATATATCATTTAACTCGGTGCGTTTATATATATTTACACACACCTCAACCAGGGTTACAAGTTGTAATTTGTCCTCCATTTCTAACAACATTATCTGATATGGTATTTCAAAACTGGCAACACACCCACCATAATCATTAATTTGGCCTTCAAAGAAAAAGATTTTCGAGGAATATAACCTTAAGCGACTACTTTAGAATGATGATTTGAGGACTTGCATCAATCAGCTAAACGATTCTCCTCCAGAGAAACACTCCTCAGGGGATCGTTATCCTTTGAATTATCATCTTGATTGATTGCCATGAAACTGGCCAGAATTACCTATGGGCAAGGGATGCTGAAATTGTTACCTTCGGTTGGGATATTTTTCAATGCCTTTTATTTAATAGTTTTTATATTTGTATGTATGGTAACAATTATTCAAATTTCTAAGTGATTAGTAATTCAATCTTAATCATATTTAATTATATGGGTATCCTATATTTAAGGTATAACTGGAATTTATTGTAGAATAATTGTTATTTCGAAGCTGTGTATGAAACTCACACTATATGCATTCTGTAGTTTCGAGTTAGGCCAAAAGGAAAGCTATTGTAGTCGACAATATTTATTTCCTTTATTTTGGAAGTTCTTAAATAAGAACCTATAGAGCAATGTGACACTATACAGTCTTAATGAGTAGACGTCCAATTAGATGTCCTTTTTAGAGAACCATCAAAGAAATTCAGTGAATAACAGTAACAGATGATGGACATTCTCTCTCTCTCTCTCTCTCTCTCTCTCTCTCTCTCTCTCTCTCTATATATATATATATATATATATTTATACATATATATATATATATATATATATACTGTATATATATGTTTCTTTTTGTTAAGTGATAAAGAAAGAAATGTCTACTCTTTTATCATTTCGTCGATTTTCTGATGCATATTCTCTCTCTCTCTCTCTCTCTCTCTCTCTCTCTCTCTCTCTCTGGAACAAAGGCAAACGCAGAGACATGTTTCCCTTTAAAATCTGACCAATGCAAAAGAAGAATCTCAAGCGATCAGAATAAAGAGGGAGGGCAATATCCACAAAAAGCAATACGTGCAGTATTCCTCTTCCGCTCTCATCAAGAAATCTTAAATACGCGGAATCCTCTTGGTGATTTTAATCTCTGGGGAGCTCGAATGCAGCCCTTCATGGACGTTCGGGATGAGATACTTGTTTGTATTGCAATATGTCTGGAGTCGTGTCTGTTTGCGAGTATGTTTGGATACTCCAAACTGTGTCTGAATGTGTGTATCAGAGCGTACGGAGAGAATGATTACATTGGTACTTGTTGTAAACCTGTATTCATGTATGTATTGCCGAGAATAATCCCCAATGTGACACACACATACACACACACACACACACACACACACACATATATATATATATATATTTATATATATATACAGTATATACTATATATATATATATATATATATGTATATATATATATGCATATATATATACATATATATATATATATATATATATCTATATATATATATATATATATATACAGAGAGAGAGAGAGAGAGAGAGAGAGAGAGAGAGAGAAAATAATTCCTAGAACAGAAGATTCTTTCTGCGTTAGATCACTTCTTTTGGGTCTTCTAGTCACAGTATTTAAGTTCTGTTTTATCAGATATCATAACAGTTTCTCCAGTGCTTTGAAAGGGTATTTAGAAGTCGCAGTTAACGAAAGAAAACCTGTCTTCAGGATTCGGCCTCAAAATGGATTTTTTTTTTTTTTCTGTAAATGGAGGTTTTCACTTGTGTCTTTCATCCTTTCGATGCAGATTGAATATGGCATTTTCATCTAAGCATATTATTTAGCAACCATTTTCCTTTTGCTGATTCAAAGAGATTGTGCGCTTTTATCAAGATTGGTTTAAATTATTATTATTATTATTATTATTATTATTATTATTATTATTATTATTATTATTATTATTATTATTATTATAGCATATGATTATTTCCTAAATACTTTCAATATTATGTTTCGAAGTTATTGAACCCTTTTACCTCTGATAAAAACTGAAATAAACGTTTATATTCATGATTAAAAGGGATTCTGAAACGTCGCTTTCCGATTTAAATTATTAAATAAAATGTAACCGAAATCTTTAATTTTTAGTATTAAAATTTACTGAAAACTTCCATATTCCGGATCAAAAGTACTTTTTTGACCAATGTGATTACCTATTTGGATATCAAAGTACGTGCGAAATTTGAATTTAAATCTAATCACAAGGGTTAATCATAAGTTACTTTCATAGCACAAATTACGGAGCTCTGATATACTTCCATTTCATTGATGACTTTTTCATAACTATATTTTCAACTGGAAATCATTGAACTCCCGTATCTTATTTACTGGAATTCTCCAGGGCTAAGGTACTATAGATTACTCATTATTAAGGTATATATATATATATATATATATATATATATATATAATTTTGTCCTTTATTTATGTATGGATTCTTTGCAACGTGTATTGTTAGTATGACTTTTTTTTTCTTTTTTTTTGATTGGTGAGTGTCTTGCTGGGTCCTCTGAATCTTTAGAGATATTTCATATTTATAATTGGTTAGAGAATCTCCGTATCTCATTAGGTCCTTTTTATTAAGAACCTAGTAGGACTTACTTCTTTGCAAGGAATCCTTACTGTACTGTCTACAGTCAGTTAAACTGGAAAAGTTCTGTACTCTTCGGATAGACCTCCATATACGTGATTGAAAATCTTTGAGGATCTTCTACTTTTCTACCTGAGATGTTTAGAAATTGTCCACGTTAGTAAATGAGTCTCAAAAGAACTTCTATTTACGTCTTTAGGGATTTTGATTCTACATTAGATTCTACATTCCGAATTAGAAGTCTTTTGATGGATGCAATCTCTGGATTACTTCATTCATTATTTCTGCAGTTTTGGATACTTCATAATTTTCGGAAATTGAAAGGTACTACGAACTTACATTTGAGTGAAAGTATCTTTTACGTTGCACTTTATTACTCTCAAATAGAATAAGTCTGTATCATTATTATTATTATTTATTATTAAACATTAACTTACTTACAATGCAAAAGTATGCTGTGCAAAAGACGTAAGGGCTCATCAACATACTTAACAGACTTTCACAGAGTAAAATATACAGTATTGAAGCATTGATGATAAGTCAACAAAAATTAATACAAACTTAAACAGCAATATTAATTCTATAAAATTTTGATGATACAAGATTTAAACTTTTTCTATTGGGCTTTTTATGTTGGTCGTAGTTTTCCTTTTTCTTAGTAAGAATGTTATACAATCATCGTCTAGATTAAATGGTTCCTCTCATATCAATGCAGGTTTGGCTTCGTTAAATTGTTAACCTTGGTTTTTTCTTGGTATTGTCGGTTTGAAGTTCTTGCGTGTGGTGCGATTAAGGGGGTATTGGTCTGGCGGTCTTATCCTAAAATGCGTTAGGTAACACACTTGCGTATATATTTTATGTGGGTATGTACGCACACAGCGGGTGCGTGCATCAGCAAATTTATTGTTTCTTTTTAAATATGTATATATATACAGAATCATTCTTGAATACTCTTGTGGTAATCTAATCGTAGAATATCTCTTCCTTTCAGGAAAACATAATTGAGAATTGAGAGGATTCATGTGTCATTTTGCTTTTAAAAGAATACAATATTTCCAAAAGCTAAGTTTTTCATGGTATTTCATTTTTATTTTAGAATTAATAGAAACGTCTTTATCTCGTAAGAATCAAGTAAAAATGGATGCCTATCTGTAACGGGTTAGTAAATATACAGTCATTATTTCAAAGATACTGTATTTTCTAATGTAGCTTATAAAAGGAGAATCTGGAGTCGTTAACTTACAATTACTGGCACTTTTCTGAAACCAATTTAGCACTGGATATTAAGCCAACCAACTGGCTTCTCTTCAGCACCTTGTGTATTCTTGATTGTTACATTATACAGCACTAACGTCTTTAGATGATTGCTTTATGAAACAGTGATCAGTTTTCCATTACAGATATGATAGTTTGCTGACTTTTCTTCGTCGTTGGAAAATATTCTTTGTGGAGAAATGGCTAGATAATATTTCTTTCTCCCTCTCTATTTTTTTATTTGTTTTATGAGCATTCCTTTGACAAAATTTAAGTGTGACTTACTCGTTCAATTATGCCTCAAATATATATATATATATATATATATATTATATATATATAAATATATATATATATATATATATATGTATATATATATATATATATATATATATATATATATATATATTCAGTATATATATATGTATATATATATATATATATATGTATCTATATATATATATATATATATGTGTGTGTGTGTGTGTGTGTGTAATGTTATATATACATTCATGATTACATAAATTCTGAAAGGTATAAAGAAAAGGAGGGAGTTTAACCTCGAAGAAGATGATAGGATTGTTCTTGACAGATGGAAGTTATAAGCCTGGGAAACTTTCAGAATATCCCGTTACAGATTCTGGCAATTGTGACAGATTCTGTTGTAGGAAAAAGATATTTGCTTGATGAGAAATCACCAAGATGTTTTTGAGTATTCAGATTTCTAGAGAAAATTACATAGGTATCAATTACCTCATTATATTGGGTCATTAAAAAATCCCTACGATTTTTAAAGATTTTTTTCATTGAAAAAAAAATGTGCTTACGGTCTTAAGATGAAATTATTGTCTGTCTGGAATATGAAAACTGTTAATTATTGATTACTCCTTTCGGAATAAAATATTTGAAAGTAATGATGAAATGAAATGATTTATATAGAAAACAAAATTGAATGTCACTTTTAATAAGTGGGTAAGAATATTCGGAAAATTCTTCGGAATTGTAATCTGAAAACTTATCATTAATCAATCGCACTTTATTTATACTCATGAGAAAAATTAGCATTTGTTGTTGTTATATCAATTTTAAACTATTTCATAAACAACATTCGAGATATCTTAAAACTCTATATTTTCTTCTGAGATTAAATTAGATATGTATGTTCTGCTAATGCATCTAGTTTAGAATTACCTGATTAAAGAAAAAAGGGTTAAAATTATGTCTCTCACGCCTCGTTCAAATTAGTCTCGAGAAGATTACATAAGAATAATATAACCGAAAAAAGCGCGTTAATATTTTTCTTGCAAAGATATTGTGAAACTGAATCTATTATGTCTTATGTCAAAAAGGCAGCAGGAAAGGCCAGTCGTGTTACAGCTAATTATTTTTGTCAGAGTATTAAGTTTTCCTTTACGTTACCGAGTTCATGCTTATAATATGTTAATCATTTTATTTTTGGTGCGGTTATTATTATTATTATTATTATTATTATTATTATTATTATTATTGTTGTTGTTGTTATAATTATTATTATTATTATTATTATTATTATTATAATAATAATAATAATAATAATAATAATAATAATAATAATAATAATAATTATTATTATTATTATTATTATTATCATCATCATCATCATCATCGTACCCAAGCTGACGTCTAAATATTTAGATAGATATGCACACTTACATGTTCAACCCTTCCTAACCCCTCCCCCTTTCCTAAATACAATATCCCTCTCACCAGGGTATGACTACTCCTCTCACCCCTGACTAGCCAAAAAGATATATATATATATATATATACACAAATGTATATATATATATATATATATATATATCAGGCACTTGTTCTTTATTAGGTAGGAGAGATTATTATTATTATTATTATTATTATTATTATTATTATTATTATTGGTAATTCTACATCACCACAGGCCTAATGAAATATTTGAAAATACAGCCGGACAGGTATTTCCTTAAACTTCCACAATACATTGGTTATTCCGTTCCACTTCCTTTCTTTTGTCTTGCTGTCCAACCTTTTTTCTAACTACTTCATTGTGCAACCCGAAAGTTCTGCCCCCGCCCTCCCCCCTCACCCTCAGTTGCATCTAAGCACTGGATGGTCCCCACAAAACCAGTGCTGGACCATACGGTCCAAGTTCCATGAATCTAATCGAATGCATTGGCCAACCAGAGGCAAAGTTGACACATTACTGATATCGGTCAGGGATATTTACCTGCCATTTTTTCCTCTTTCGTTTAAGAGTGAAAACAAATATGGAATATAAATTGCGGTATTTCTTTTTTATTTATGCAGTGCAGAATTTATTTACTCTTTTTTTTTCTTCCTTTTTTTGACGCTATGTCGAAAATAAAGGGTTAGACACTTTCAAAATTACTGTTGTTATTACTACTGTGCTTATTGCTGAAAATAGAAACCACATTAATTGCGTATTTTACGCGTATTAATGTTTACACATTGCTGGCTATCGAATATTCTAAATATAGATTTTTATTTAGTACCTAAACACCAAAATAAATGATAACATCATTCTTCATTTCTGTTTCATGATATTACTAGCTGTTAGACTGACTATCATTATTATATTACTGTTGTTTTTAATAATATTACTTCCATAGTTATTATTAAAATAACTCCTAATATTAACAACATCTCTCACGACTATTTATATAACCGCCACGCTGGATAACCAACTTTCAGTGCGACCCTCAAGAAATCCTTTTTAAAGAAAATGTTTGTACATGGTTTTAGCCATTCGTTTTAAAGGTACAGTTCCCGAACGCACAAAGGCCAGTGCCGAGAGAGAGAGAGAGAGAGAGAGAGAGAGAGAGAGAGAGAGAGAGAGAGAGGTGGGGTTTAAAGGTATTGAATACGGCCTAAACCTGCTTTTAAGCTCAGCGCGCATTCTGTCCTCGTAACTCAAATCCAGTGACGATGACGGTGTGAAAATTAGCATAGTTAATATCATTATTATTGACAGTTAATTCTATTGTTTTTACTATTTCATTTTTTGTTAATTTATGACTGAATCCTTTATAAAAACCATGAAAGATACGTCATTTGAGGGGAATAATGTGACGTTGATTTTATTGATGTTATGCCATGGCAAAGCGAAATTCAAAAGAAGAGGCGAGAGCCATTGAACAGTTAAGAAATTAAGAAAGAAATATTGAAAAGGAAGAAATTGTTTTCCATGACGCATCATAATATCACAGCAAGGTGGTCTCTTACAAACATTAAGCTACAAATATTTTATAATATCGCTTTCACTCTGCCTTGATATTAATCTTTATCCAGATGGAAATTGTTAATGAAAAGGGAATCTACTTTGCGGTTTCACTGCAAAATTTTCATGGACAAGGCCCCCACTCCTCGTTTTATCCCTAACAGATCTCGGTACCTATTTACAACAGCGAGGACTACTCCTGTAGGCCGGGTGTAATCCAAGGGACTAGTAAAGAAAAATCGAGAACTGCCCAATTCAGCTATAGTTGGCAATATTCTCTCTCTCTCTCTCTCTCCTCTCTCTCTCTCTCTCTCTCTCTCTCGTGCAAGCCTTTTTAGAATGAATTGTGACCACATGTTCTTTGTCGAGTTGTTTTCTCTATTGTATATCATAAAGATATTTTGTACTACGTTGTAAAGTTTACAATACTTTGTAGTATCGTAACGATAGCCCCAGTGTAATTAAGAAAGATGGTAAGGAGAAGATGATTACTGTAGGACTGAAAAACGAAATAATCGCGAAGCATTCAGAAGGTATTCGTGTGCCTCACCTGGCTAAACTGTATAATAGTAGAACATCCACCATTTGTAAAATTCCGAAGAAAAAAGAATATATATAATTAATTAATGTTGGAAAGGGTTGCTTACCTGGCTAGTACAGTGGTAACGGGTTTGCCCAGCATTGCATTGTGGCAGATCGATCCCAGGCCGGGACTGTGAGTTTAAGTTGTTTACTGGGGAGACCACTGTTGAGGTTGGGCACCACATTGGAGTTTTGGGCTTGCCCGACTGACGTTCAAGTGAGCATGTATTCTGATAAAACTGGAACTAAAACCAAACACCTTTAACCTTTAACATCGAGGAAACAATGGCCACGTGTTTTGACAACATTGAAAAGTTGCTGCTTATCTGGATTGATGAGAAGCAGATAGCAGGTGATACGATTTCAAAATGATCCATAGGTGGTTTGAGAATTTCAAGAAAAGTACTGGGATAACTGACATCCGTAATGTTGTGCGAGCCCCGATGTCAAGGCAGCCGAGGCATTCGTTTCTGATTTTAAAACGGTTCGATGATTAGTGACTTACATAACGCAGAAAGTTTTTATTTGCCATGAAACCCGATTTTTTTTTTTTTGGGGGGGGGGTGTGGTGATGAAGATTCTCAGGAGAACCTTCAGTACAGTAGAAGAAAAGGCAATTCTCGACTGCAGGCCCA
>NC_090729.1:152951920-152954329 GCF_036898095.1 Palaemon carinicauda
CTAACAGAAGAGCCAATAACTTGTTTAAAATCTACAATAATCTGAACAAAACTATTGTTTAATTTACTTGAAATGTCATCACATTTCACGATTTAAACTCAGAACGAAATTTAAATGTCATTAGTTAAAATTATAGTTGAAAATATTTCTATTAATGAGAGTTCATGTTGATATAGCATACTATTAGAGGAAATTTTGATATCTGGTAGCTTAGTAGTATCAATATAAGCATCCAGAATAAGATAAGATGTCAGATGAAGGAAAACCGAAATGTTTACGTATTGCAAAGATGTAAGCTCTTGGTTCTTGATATAAAAAAAATCACATAGCTTTAAGAATAATACCCCCCCTCTCTCTCTCTCTCTCTCTCTCTCTCTCTCTCTCTCTCTCTCTCTCTCTCTCTCATTATATTTTTTTGTGTGATAAAATAGGAATATGGAAAACTGTATACAGGACGAAAATAGCGCCACTCCTTGGAAGGAAAACAAAAGAAGTCAACAGTAGCACAAAAATAAACCCTGGAAGGTGTTTTCATCCTCATGCAATTTTAAGTGCTGTGTAAAACAAGTCCCTCAAAATAGGAAATCAATTGCAAACACATGCAGAATGAGCCTATGTGAGAGGGAGGGTATTTTCTTTATCTCGAATGACCCCAGAAATCAATAGATTGAGGAATTGGGTGAACTAACTGATGAAAAGCCCATTCTCCCCCCCCCCCCTACTGCTGTGAGGGTGGTGGTGGCTGGGGGGAGATAGAGGTAGCTGGTGGGCTGAAGGAAGAGGTTTTGGAAAGATGGGGTTGAGAGGCATTGATGGGAATGAAAGCGGCTGATGGGGAATGATGATGGGAATGGAAGGGGGTTTGGGGGGGGGGGGGGGGCGAGGGCTTGTTGGTATGGGTTGGTAGCGTAAGGGGCTGAAGGCTAAAACGGGGATGTATGGTCGAGGTGTCTTGATATATCGATTTCCATCGACGGGTGATTTTCTTTTATATTCTTCGACGGTGTTAACACTTTTTTGAGGTATTCATTCCGAACACCAACTACTGCTTAAAACTAAGGTTTGTGTTGGTGTGTTCTTAGGAAAAGCCATTGCATATTGATTAGATTACATTTTCCCCCTGCTACTATGCCTTCCAAATTCATCAGTTTAGCGACAGATTTTATTCGTACGACAACAGGTAAACGAGATAAAGTCCTGCTTGTATAGATTTCCGTAAAATGCATATATATATTATAAAAGAAACAGGAAAGAGAATATAGGTGATAGAAATGAAGTTGATCGCACACATTTGGACGTAATGCCTCCCCCCAACAGGGGCTGACTTATTGATTTTAATAACTCTCTCTCTCTCTCTCTCTCTCTCTCTCTCTCTCTCTCTCTCTCTCTCTCTTATCAGGCATTTCTTTTCGTTGTTGTACATCGTAATTAACAGGCATCTGTGAGTAACTTTACACATTAGAAGTATTTCAACGATTACGTCTTCAATAGTCTTACATTTTGAGGCTCCGGTGTCCTTATCTGTCTATTATGATTATATTTTAACAGATTTAGCTTATATTGGCCATAGACGGTGTAATAAGGTACTTATGTAACTAACTGTGATCTTCGTCAAATTTATCGATTCTTGTCGTTATATACTGAAGATTTTTTTTTTTTTTTTTGCCAGGTCCGTTGTTCCGATAACTATTTTAAATATCCAATTATTTTAGAGTATCTTTTGCATCAAATCTACACCTTTATGATCTCAGTTTGCGTACTCCTCTCACTTTCGAGTTCCCGCTGACAACTATTCTCACGGTTTTTGTCTTTGGTTAAGTCTGATAAAATCATTCGAATAGCTTCGATGCTTAAAAGTTTAATGGTCAGTCATCAATGGAAAGGGCAAGGGACACTCACAATGCCCTAAGTAGCAGGGTAATTCCCTAGAGACTGAACAGTGCCCAAGGTAGGACCAGGGAGGGCCAGGCAATGGTTACTGACGACTCAACAGGTAGACCTAAAAGCTCTCAAGGATGGTGAGGTTGCAGACTACAAGAAACTATCGAGCTTGAGTGAGACTCGAACCACAGACCAGCAGATCACCAAGCAGGGTGGTTTCCAATAGATAACCATAATCCCATTAACTACAATGGCGTTCCTCTTATTAACATCGGATGAAATGTCCCGTTTTAAGAGAAAAAAAAATGGAATGGGTCACATTTACATCACTTGAAGGTTTCGTGCTGGTATCATTTTGAAATATTTCTCATGCTGAGGCTGCCTTCTCTTGCCCTTAGCAATTACAATGTAAATTGATTTGGGGCATGTTATACATCCCCATTTACTCCACTTTCAATCTTTCTCGTCATTTATATATTTTTCTCTTATGAGCAACAGGCTCAATACTACTACTACTACTACTACTAA
>NC_090729.1:152954829-152959829 GCF_036898095.1 Palaemon carinicauda
AAACTCTTTCTGAAATTGATGATAAAATCTGGCATTCCAACACCACAGATTTATTAAGGTTTCTTCAGGTTAAAGAATTCTAGAAATTAATCTTCAAAGATATGTTAAATTTCATTTCAAGTATATGGTTTTTACGGCACTGCTATTCTGCCCATTAGGGAAACTAAGTTACTTTGGGTTTATTTTGCTTTAGACTGACGAACATCAATAGATATAAAAAGAGACACCGATACGAGAGAGAGAGAGAGAGAGAGAGAGAGAGAGAGAGAGAGAGAGAGAGAGAGAGAGAGAGAGATATAATATAGGTATCATAAAAAAGTCAAAGGAGAAATAGAAGAGAGAGGATATTTAAATGTCATAGGCAGTGGAGAGTATTTCTATTTCTGCCTAAAATCTCTATAATGGCAGAGCTCTTAGAGTATCCCAGAAACTAATTATAGCCACATCCCTTCGCTCTTGTATTATCTTTCTTCTGTCAAGTAACTTCAATTTAAGGAAATGGCAAACAATTACGTTTATCTGATTCTCTTAGGCAACTATTGCTCTATTTTTGGTAAAACAATTAACTAGAAAAAACATTAACTGTACTTAGTGCTAACTTCATTTGGAATTTGTTGATAGAGATTGCATAATGTGATAACTTGGTAGCGTCATTGCCTGGTGATTGATAGACGGGTTCGAGTCCCACTTAAACTCGTTAGTTCCTTTGGTCGCTGCAACCTCACCATCCTTGTAAGCTAAGAGGGAGGTTTTGAGGGAACATATAGATCTATTTGCTGAGTTATCAGCAGCCATTGCCTGGCTCTCCTTGGTCCTATCTTGGGTGGAGAGGGGGGCTTACGCGCTGATCATATGTTATATGGTCAGTCTCCAGGGCATAGCCATGCTTGATAGAGCAATGTCACTGTCCCTTGTCTCTGCCACCCATGAGTGACCTTTAAACCTTTAAATCTCGTACTTGTAACTTCTTTTTTCTTTTTTATTAAAATTCTGGTTATAGCGAATTGCACTGTATAAGTTGCTGTTTAATCACTTTTCACTGCTACAATGTTTCATATTAGATATGCCAATAATTGCTGAATATTTAGTATTTAGCGTTCATTTGTCCTTTATGCTTAGAAAATTGGTGACATTGTGAAAATTTTATTTATCAACGCAAAGGCAAATGGTATCAGATTGTAGATATTTTGAATTGCACACGGATGGCCAAAAGTTTCACATTCTTATAGACATGGGACAAAATGATTTTAAATTGCAAAGTATAAAAGTCTAATTAAAGTCTAAGTAATATGAGCCAAAGGTTTCCAGGCCATAAGGGGAAAAAAAGTAGGCCTATGGATTTTACGATAGAAGGCAAAAAAAGTTTAAAATTCTAAACTATACACAGAAATACGTTTAAAATACAAAATGATGCATGCTGAAACGTATCAGATTCTATGAGGGCAGGCAAAAGATTGAAATTCCTAGAACTCTGAGACAAAATAACATTCCAAATAATAACTTTTGCTAGTTTATAAGCAGTGATCTTTGTAAGTCACTTGCTACGTCCTGTTCATGCACCTACAGATAGTAATTGGAGTCTTTGTTCTTATACTGTATTGTTTTAAATTGATTTTTGATATTTTCCCCTCAACTGGTCCAGCAAGGTTCATATTCTCAAAGGAATAATTACCAGAAAATAAAATGTATAACATATGCACCTCGGTGTTCTTCACTTTATATTCGTCTATGCATTTGATATATATATATATATATATATATATATATATATATATATATATATATATAATGTATATATATATATTATATATATATATGAATTTATAAATTTATATATATATATATATAAATATATATATATATATATATATATGTATATATATATATATATATCATATATATATATATATATATCAGTATATGTGAATATATATATATATATATATATATATATATATGTTTGTGTGTGTGTGTTTGTATGTATATATACACATATATTTATGCGTATATATATATACATATATATATATATATATATATATATATTATATATATATATATATATATATATATGTATGTATGTATGTATGTATGTATATACTGTATATATTGATGTGATATGAGATGGTATGACATAGGTATCAAAAGTATAGAGGAGTGGTGAAATATAATCATTTTTCAAAATCCTTGCTCCTTCCTTTGTAATGCTTTTGTTCTGCCATTCTTTGCAGGTGCTTGGTTTTCATGGAACAAGCATTCATGAATACTGAATTAAAATGAATAATGACATGCTCTAGTGATTCCATTCTCTCTCTCTTTTTATCTCTATCTTTCTCGATCCCCCACTCCTTTCTCTCTCTCACTGTCTTGTGTAGTAAGTCAGAGGTGTACTGCAGGCACGGCTTGAGGGTCTTCGTAGTATTCCTTCGACGTTTAGCTACCCTTTTTTTATATATCCTTCTTCAGTACTTACTTCAGTTTTCGTTTGCTTTCTTCCACTTTGCTGTCCAACCTCTTAGATATTACTTCAGTGTTACTTCAGTATGAGTGCAGGGTTTTCCCTCCAGTTGGACTTAGGTGATGAATGGTCTTCCAGGCCCCACCGCCGGCTATGAAGTCGATTTGCTTTTATTTATTTTCCAAGAAACTACTGATAATCAATCTCTGGTGTGAAGAGCAGCGTTAATGATCTAGCTCAAAACGAAAAATATGTTTACCCCTCTTCGTTTTAGTTCGTTCATTCTTGAATGAGTTTTCCTAGCGGATCGCGAACAACAATTTATGACGTGAGTTTTTGTTGATAAACCCCCTTTTTTATTTTACCCCTTATCCAACCCCTTTAGAAACAGTTACTTAAAAGTTCAAACCAAACTGATAATTTTCGTTGTGACATTTTACCTTAATTTAGTTTTTATTCATCACTTATTTAAAATTCAATACAGGAATTTTTTTTTATTTGTGCATGTATCCTATAAATGAGAAATCAATAATCATGTTCGTTCTTACATTTCCACTGTTTTTAACTGTTTACTCACCGTGCAGTACAACTTCAATTCATTACTTTTTTTCCAAGATTCAGCAACAAATAATGACATTTTCCAGACATTTCAGCCTTAATGAATTACACTATTCCGTAGAATATAACCCTAATTAATTACTTTGATACAATTAGAATTTAATCATTTTCGGTCTTCAACATCTCATGAAACACAGGTTCCCTCTAACCCAACACTAATTCTTTCATCCTCAAGGTTCAGCCCGCTATTGAATTGCATTAATGCTACACTTCAACGATTAATTGCATTAATCCAATTAGCTCAATCTTTAATTGGTTATCCACATTTTGATAGTTCAAACCATACAAAATTTATGCATTTTTAGTCCTACCTTAATTGATAATGTTCATCCTTACAACTCAGTCATAATTCACTTTAATTATTCACACAGTTTAAAAACTTAATTAATAATACGCACTCCTACACTTACCTTCTACCCATAATAGATGAATGATACAGCCATAGTTCAGACAGTGATTATTGTTAATAGTTTTACAGCTTAATCCTTAATGAATGGAATACATACCGAGAGTACAACCGCTAACTAATTGCTCTTAACCTGTAGTTCAGTCTATTTCTTTATTACTTAAATGCCTCCATTGCAGTTCACTATTGATTACACACAGTTTTACTCTAATTGCTCATAGTCTTATAATAGTCCTAATTGATTACTTATATCCCAAGAGAGGAACTCAGCGCAAAGTACTGCCAGTTTTACTGTTCATCACCTAATTGAGGGAGTAAAAGTTACCAATAATAAAGATAAAGGGGAGAATGTGGACAAGAAATCCACATTGTCAAAAAAAAAAAAAAAAAAAAAAAAAAAAAACTTAAATCGGAAAATTCTTCGTAAAAATATACTGTTCTCAGCCATATTTCAGTAATACAGCAACCGTAATTTTACCCTACTTTTTTTATTATCTTTTACGGGTTGGTAACCGTAATATCTCTCCTTTACGTCAATATATCCCTTTTTAATACGGTAAAAATCTTGGAATAAATGTTGCCAGACATTTACCATTTTTTTTTTTTATGCAAATTTTTAGCAGTGTAGGATAAATAAAAAGTTGCTTTTCAGACTTATTACTATCGGTCTTACAGTTTAAACTTAATTCATAATTCTATACATACACACAGGATTCAAATTACTTTTGCAGTTTGTTTCCAGATGGTTTTTCACCTTTTTTTACAATTTAACTTTCAAGTTCTTGTTCGTCTTGCTTTTGTAATTTTAAGGGATTATTCATCTTATTTTTTTTTTTTTAATTTTAGGGAATTATTCATCTTATGTAATTTTAAGGGATTGTTCATCTTATTTTTTTTTAATTTTAGGGAATTATTCATCTTATGTAATTTTAAGGGATTATTCATCTTACCTCCTTAACAACTTAACTCTAACGGTTTTGCTATTATACCGTTGCAACTTAACCCTATCCAGTTATCCATGCAGTTTAACCCAAGATGGTTATCCATCCATATTACTCTTATCGGTTACCCCTAGCTGATCATTTATCTAAATTCTTTCATTTACTCCTACAGATTATTCAGTAGCTTTTGTCACCATTGTTTTAATTTTGTCATTTACCCCTACTAGATTATCTATTAGCTTGTGTAACAATTGTCTTAATTTTGTCATTTACCCCTACCAGATTATCCATTAGGTTTTTTCACCATTGTCTTAATTTTGTCATTTACCCCTACCAGATTATCCATTAGGTTTTTTCACCATTGTCTTAATTTTGTCATTTACCCCTACCAGATTATACATTAGCTTTTGTCACCATTGTCTAATTTTGTCATTTACCCTTACCAGATTATCCATTAGCTTTTGTCACCATTTTCTTAATTTTGTCATTTATCCCTACCAGCTTATCCATTAGCTTTTGTCACCATTGTCTAATTTTGTCATTTACCCCTACCAGATTATCCATTAGCTTTTGTCAC
>NC_090729.1:152962329-152964829 GCF_036898095.1 Palaemon carinicauda
CTTAATATTATGTAGAAGATGATTTACATGGTCAGATTCTTTACGAATATCACACAAGAAGATTTTTGTGCCGTGGATTCTCTTTGTACCAGGACGAGTAGGTGGGATGTTTAGTGAGAATTGTGTGTGAATATATTTTCTTGAGTATTATGCTAGAAAGGATTAGTGAGTGGAGATTCCTTTGAAATACTCTATAAGAAAGAACTTAATAGTGGTCTAAGCGAGTGATTGCTCGTAGTAACTGGTCTGACCAGACAATTGAGAGTTATACTAAAAAACTGTTTTAACCCCTTTAGCCCCAAATGATTGTGCACTTAAGTCTAAGGCTCTTTATATGAACATTTTACTAAATCATCTTAGTACACAAACTTACATGATATAACTGACGATATTTATTTTCCATTGATATAGGATATTACTATTTTGTTTGAAAGAGGAGAAAAATGGTAATTAAAAGATGTAAATTATGTCAAATGGCGCTGAAGGGAGTAGAAAATAGTGAACGCAAATGACATCCAATGCTGTTTAAAGGGTTAAAAAATTTAGTTTTGAAGTACTATATGTTCTAATGAAGTAGGAATAGAAGGCTCCTATCCTGTTTGTGTGGTTCTATTATAACTGTAACTACACAAAATTATTTTATTGGTTTTAGTGTGAATGTCGATATAGATGCCGCAATTTATGTTATGATTCTTTTTTCGTGATCGACATTCAAGATATACTTGCCATCCATGATATAAATATTGTTCGTAAACTTTCCATAAACATATACAGTATATATTAATCTATCTTTCAATGTAGAGAGTGTGTGTGTTTTTTTTTTTTTTTTTGTACAAAACTTTAAAGCTTCTCTCAAAGTGAGGCACCAAAGACAGCCTATAGGAAAGATACAGTATAATATCTCTGGCTACTGTATATGCGAGCACGTAAGCATCATTAGTTCTTCAAAGAATCTCTAATGAGGCCGAAGGAAATCCATCATTATGGTGTTTACGACTGATCGCCTTTGGAATTAATGGAACCTTATTAAATTTCAAATCTTATTTTAATTCATTACGCCATGATGAAGAGTTTCGCAATGTCAATTTCATAAAACATGGATTATTGCAGTAAATAGTAAAAAAAGAATTTTTTTCTTCACAGAATGGTTCATGTAACTTGAAAAGGAAAACGAGTTGGAAAAAAAAAAATTACCAAGGCCCTTTGAGTACCTGCACTACCTTCCCCACTAATAGTTACACGTTTGTAAGAAGGAATAAACCCTCATTAATTTTGCATTATATCTTATCTTATAATGCGTTTATATATATTCATACAATTGCGCAACCTTAGTGAAGATCGTAAATCGCCAGTTAATGGAGGGCTATTTCGTTTAAAAGGTAAGACTAGCATTTACCTGGTCATAATCATAATCGCAAGCTAGCACTTAGATAACCAAAAAAAATTTCTTCACTCTAGGGGTTAATTACTGAGCTGTAATTGTTCAGTGGCTATTTTCCACTTAGTAAGGGTAGAAGAGAGACTTGGCTACAGTATAGTTAGTAAGCAGCTCATCTAGAAAAAGAACACTCCAAAGTCAAACCATTGTTCTCTAGTCTTGGGTAGTACCATATGCACCATGGTCTTCTACTGTTTTGGGTTCGAGTTTTCTTGCTTGAGGGTATACTTAGGCACACTAATCCATTTGTTTTCCTTCCTCACTGGGCTATTTTTCCTGTTGGACCCCTTGGCATTATAACATCCTATTTTTCCAATAGGGTTGTGGCTTAGAAAATAAGAATAAAAAAGAATACCACAAATAACATGAGAGGCGTTTTCATAGATGCAAGGTCCTCATACACAAGATCTTGGTCTTACTATTGTAGGAGAGAGGTCCAGGCACGGGCTCTTGCACAATTGCAGCCCGTAGGTGTCTGGTTGGGTTTTTAGGTTGTAGGTGATTTAGGTTGTGGGATGATCTGCAACTTTTATTTGTAGGTGTTTTGGGAATGGATCTGGGTTAAGGATAATAAGCAATTTTTGGTTTGCTTATTTTAGAGGCAATGGCATCCTTTCTCTTGGTGTTGTATATGATATATCGTGTTTGTCTCTTCTGTAAAGGACAAATTGCATACTATAAGAGTGAAAGTGGTGATTTGAATAGACAACTAGAATGAATATATTAGTTGATGGTAAGAGTGAAGAAAATGTGGATGTCGAAAGGTGTTCAAGAAATTTAAAACTTAGGCAAATAGGTAGAGCTCAATCTAATGGAAGCTGTAACTCATAGAATAAGGGGAGAAATTCCACAACTTTGAAACATGTTATACTGATACATTCTTAAGAATTTACCTTTTAGGAATAACGAAATGAGATAATCGATATATCATATAATTTGGTGCGTTTATATATATTCACACACCTCAACCAGGGTTACAAGTTGTAATTTGTCCTCCATTTCTAACAACATTATCTGATATGGTATTTCAAAACTGGCATCACACCCACCATAGTCATCAAT